>NC_079211.1:21959624-22259624 GCF_029633865.1 Lampris incognitus | reverse complement strand
CAGAGCTTTCATCTCTGTGTCCTGTACTAAATGTTTTTTGTTTGACAAGGCAATCTTGTTGTGATCACCAGTTTTGCAGGAATTGGAAGTATTGTTTCCTGTGAGGGAACCAATGAAAAAGGTAGACTGTTAATTCTGGTGATACAACACAAACCATTAAACATTAGTGAGTGCAATTCAAAGCAAGCTATGCAATGTTTTTCTCTCTCTCTCTCACACACACACACACACACACACACACACACACACACACACACACACACACACACACACACACACACACACACACACACATTCTTTTATTGCTCTTGGTTGAATTAAACTACAACCCCTAATCAGAAAAAGTTGGGACGGTATGTTAAATTAAAATTAAAACTGAAAACAGTGATTTGTAAATTATCTTTGAAATGTATTACATAGAAAACAATACAACAGCACATTATTTGATGTTTCACCTCATTCATTTTAATGGGTTTTTTTTCTTCAAAATAAACACTTGTTTCAATTTTGATTCTTGCAACATATTTCAAAAAATGTTGGGACGGTAAAGCATTTACTAGTTTGTAATGTTGCCATTCCTTTTCACAACACTTAGGGTTAGGGTTAATACGCCTGTCTGTGCCCCAGACCAAGGCAATGGAGAGAAGAACTGGAGTCGGTCCCCGGGCGCTGTAGCTGCCCACTGCTCCTATACTGTAGGATGGGTTAAATGCCGAGAACAAATGTCATTGTAACCTGTACAATGGCAAAATAAAATGGCTTTGTTTAAAAGACGTTTAGGGACTGAAGACACCAAGTGAGGAGGCGGTTCAGGTGTAATTTTGTCCCATTTTTTCTGCTAACAGGTCTTAAGGTGAGCAACAGTACGGGGTCTTCGTTGTCGCATTTTGCATTTCAAAATGCGCCACACATTCTGTATTGGGGACAGGTCAGGACTGCAGGCAGGCGGTCCAGCACCTCCACCCTCTTCTTCTGCAGCCATGCCTTTGTAATGTGTGCAGAATGTGGTTTTGCGTTGTCTTGTTGAAATATGCATGGGCGTCCCTGGAAAAGATGTCGTCTTGAAGGCAGCATATGTTGCTCCAAAATCTCTATGTACTTTTCAGCATTAATGGTGCCATCACAGAAGTGCAAGATACCTTTGCCAAGGGCACTGACACAACCCCATACCATGATAAAACCTGGCTTCTGGACTTGTTGCTGGCAACACTCTGGATGGTTCATTTCTTCTTTGGTCTGGTGCACACAGCGTCCATTTCTTCCAAAAAAGACCTGAAATACTGATTCGTCTGACTGCAATTCCACTGTGTGATGGTCCATCCCAGATACCCCTGAGCCCAGAGGAGTTGACGATGCTTCTGGACACGGGTAACATAAGGCTTCCTTTTGGCACAGGGAAATTTTAACTGGCATTTGTGGCTGTAACTACGTATTGTCGTGCTTGACAAAGGTTTGCCAGAGTAATCCTGAGCCCATGTAGTTATATCGCTTATAGATGAATGAGAGACAGTGCTATCTGGGGGATCGGAGAGCACGGTTATTCACCTTAGGCTTCCACCCTTGCTCTTTACACACTGAAATTCCTTCAGATTTCATGAATCTTTTAATTATGCTATGCACCCTAGAGGGGGAAATATCCAAATCCCTCCCTATCTTTCTTTGAAGAACATTGTTGTTAAACAGTTCAATGATTTCTTTTCGTGGATTTGTTGGCAAACTGGCAATGCTCAGCCCATTTTTGCTACTAAAGCACTAGGTCTTTCCTGGATGCTGCTTTTGCACCAACTCATGATTACAGTCACCTGTTGACATCTCCTGTTTCAAATCACATCATCATTTAGTTATTTTTACCTCATTACTAGCCCTAAATTGCCCCTATCCCAACTTTTTTTGGAATGTGTTGCAGGCCTGAATTGCAGGAATGGATGTATATATTTACAAATGAAATGAGGTTGACCAGACAAAACATGAAATATCTTTTGTTCATACTGTCTGCAAAGAAATATAAGTCAAACTAAATTTAGAAATCACTGATTTGTTTATTTATTTATTTGCATTTTCCAACTTTTTCCAAGTTGGTTATGTAAATGACTACTGAATTTAGGTGCAGCAATACCAAGTTAACCCTTGCGTTCTTTGGGTCACAATAATCATCACATTATTGTTAATATTAATAACAGATATGAAGATAAGATATATTGGATATTTCTAAATAAATTTCACAGTTGTATTAGTACTACAAAATCTGAAGATTTCCTGTCAGTATGACCTGCAAACAGTAGCACATCCATTGTTAATTACTGAACAGCAGTGGTGTAGTGGTCGATGAGGAGGTGGGCATACCGCCACCTAGATGGATAGATCACAAATGAGAAAGTGGACATACTATCCTACATATTTCAATGGCTTTTTGTCTGATAGGTGATTATACTGTACATTGACAGAAAAAGAGGTGAGTCTACTCCATATACCTGTACATACCTTGCTTGCAAAGATCCAGCTACTGGTCTACAAGGCAGTTATCTTGCCCACACTTTTATATGGTGCAGAAGCCTAGACTATCTACAGTAGACATATAAGAGTCTTGGAGTCTTACCACCAGAGACGCCTGTGAACAATCTTGCCTATCAGCTGGAAAGAGAAGTGCACTAATATCAGAGTTCTTGAGGAAGCAAACATCGACAGCACTGCTACCACTATCATTAAACATCAGCTGAGACGGACAGGACATGTAATATGAATTCCTGACACATGCCTCCAAAAATAGGTCTTATACTCAGAACTAAATGCTGGCCAATGAGCACCAGGAGGTCAGAAAAAGCATTTCAAGGACAATATCAGGATCAAACTCAAAAAATTCCACATAAACAGCTCCAACTGGGAGAACCTTGCTCAAAACAGAACCGCAGGGAGAAACAGTTTACATGAAGGAGCCACATTCTATGAAGATGATCTCCGACAGGCTGCCAGAGTCAATGAGCAGCAAAGAAAGGGGAGAGTCCCCACCAAAGACCAAATTTGTAATTTTTGAGCCAATAACTATGCTCTGCCTTTGCCATCAAAAGCATGGTAGCACAGTGGTCCAGTGGTTAGCACTGTTGCCTCACAGCAAGACGGTCCTGGGTTCGAACCCCAGGTTGTCCCAGGTCCTTTCTGTGTGGACTTTGCATGTTCTCCCCATGTCTGCATGGGTTTCCTCCAGGTGCTCCGGTTTCCCCCCACCATCAAAAAGACATGTATGTTAGGGTTAATATCCCTGACAAAGGTAATAGGAAAGAAGAACTGGAGTTGGTCCCCAGGTGCTGTACGGAAGCTGCCCACTGCTCTTAGCTATACAGCTAGGATGGGTTAAATGCAAAGGATATCTCTTAAGCTTAAAAGGCATCTGGTATTAAAAAAATTCAAAGCTTGTTCTTCCAGTGGATATTCACAAACACCTTGTTTAAAATTCTGCCTTGAACGTCCGGGTAGCATAGCGGTCTATTCTGTTCCCTACCAACACGGGGAACACCTGTTCGAATCCCCGTGTTACCTCCAGCTTGGTTAGGCGTCCCTACAGACACAATTGGCTGTGTCTGCAGGTGGGAAGCCGGATGCAGGTATGTGTCCTGCACACTGCACTAGCGCCTCCTCTGGTCAATCAGGGCGCCTGTTCAGGGTGGAGGGGAAACTGGGGGGAATAGCATGATCCTCCCACGTGCTACGTCCCCCTGGGGAAACTCCTCACTGTCAGGTGAAAAGAAGAGGCTGGTGACTCCACATGTATCGGAGGTGGCATGTGGTAGTCTGCAGCCCTCCCCGGATTGGCAGAGGGGGTGGAGCAGCTATCGGGATGGTTCTGAGAACGGGGTGATAAGCCAGATACAATTGGGGAGAAAAAGGCAGAAAAAAAAATCTGCCTTGAAGCTGTTTTTAAGATTAGAGGACTACTTATATATGATAACAATAATAATAATATTGTGATTTATCATGATACTTGGCCAAATAATTTTCACCTTTTACATTGTGTTAAGTGTTATGATTTAATGCTATTGGTCAAAGACATGACACACGCACAACATCCACTCCATGATATGCTCCTGCAGACAAAAGCAGACAATACAAACAGACCACTATGGAACAGCAACAATTTTACACACGGCCAGCGCAGAACAAACAGGCTGAAAGCAGCAAGCTTGCCTACAGCAGTCAGACTGTACAATACAGAACTGGATGGAACAGAAGATGGATAGCTGATGTCTTTGGGGTCTCTTTTTTTGTGTTCATGTTGTATAATGTTGTTATGGCATGTTAAAACATATGCATAGTTGTATTTATGCGTATGGTTGTATTTTTAAATGTGTATGCATGAGTATGAATGTATGGGTGCATATGTGTGTATATAGATATATGAATAGTTTATATTTTTTATGAGGTACAATCATGTAAAGATACATTTCACAGGTAAATTCTGCTTCTATTCAGTTGTTAAGGGGTGGCATGGTGGCCCAATGGTTAGCATTGTTGCCTCACTGAATCTGAATCAGGGGTGTGAAGATGGGGTTGTCGTCTACATCATTTGCTGTTCCTGATCCTCACTGTGGGAACACAAAGCCATCTGAGACTATAACTGTTTAGGGCTATATGAATAAACTTGACTTGAGTGGACTGATGGACTGAGGCTAGCCAAGTACTACCTTTCTGGGAAGGTTTGAGATCGCCTTGAACGTAAAATTTGACTGGCTTCACACCAAAGACGGGTGGCGTATTAAAGGAAAAAACAACATAAAGTGTCTTAGTAAGGTATTGGGCCACCACGAGCCTCCAGAACAGCTTCAATGTTCCTTGTCATAGATTCTACAAGTCTCTGAACTCTACTGGAGGAATGGAACACCACCTCCAAAATATATTCACTCATCTGGTGTTTTGATGATGGTGGTGGAGAGCGGCGTCCAACACGTCAGTCCAAACTCTCCCATAGGTTTGCAACTAGGTTGGGATCTGGTGATTGCGAAGGCCATAGCATATGATTTACATTATTTTCATACTCATCTAACCATTCAGTGACCCCTCGTGACCTGTGGAGGGGGGCATTGTCATCCTGGAAGAGACCCCTCCCATCAGGAGAGACATGTCTTTATGCATGCTCAATAATCCAGATAAGAAAATCACAGAAAGTTGAATCAGTTCATCTGGACACAACGTTTATTGAGAGAAATGTTTCATCACTCATCTAAGTGACCTCTTCAGTCTAAACTGACTGCAGGTATCCCCACCCTTAAAAACAATACAGTGGCATTAATGACCGAAAACAACGCTTGGTTTCATAAGCAAATTGCCGTGACCATTAACTAGTGCTACAATAGCAATGTGTACAATTCACAGAAAATTGGAATGGTTGCAATCACAGCAATGTAAGATGGCAACAGTACTCTTACCCATACAGCAGCTGACACTGGGCCTGATCCGCCCACGGTCCAGCAGATCTACATAGGAGGCACATCCGCCCGTAGACCGTCCCCCGTCTCTGTGCCAATTCCGTCAGACCATTATAGCAATCACATCCACTCCTAGACTGCCCGCACCTCTGACCAGAGTTTTTTTTTTTAACTGAAAAAAACAGCAGGAACAAAGCATAGACAGGGGTCACAAGGTGTGAAAAATAATTAAAAACATACAATAAGGGAAATACAAAAGCAAAGGAGCATTATTTTACAGAAACAAATTAACAATCTACATTAAAAGATTCACATAGATGCAATAATTAACCAGCCTTCGTATTTTTTGAATGCTTAATACTTTCTAAATATTTTGAAAGGTCATTTTTGAAAACAGGAAAGAAAGGTGTACAGTTACTACATTTACATTTATGAATATAGAATTTGGCAAATATAAAGATAAAATTTATTATAAAATAGTCCTCCTCCTCCGTTGTGTATCAAAAATCCCAAAAAAGAATGTCTTTAAAGGAGACATAAAATTCATTAAGAGACCAGGAAAGAAGCATCTGTCTGTGAAAGTTTAACAGTTTGATGGGGATTTTTGAGATGTCATAGTTGCAGACTTCAATAAAAACCTCAAGCCACCTATTTTAGAAAATACGCAGGAGGGGATAACATTCCAAATGGAGTTGGGATTGTTTGGCTTCAGCCAATTTATTTTGAATGTGCTGTTTAATGTTGTGAAATCAATAATAATAATAATCTACTACTACTTTCGGCTGCTCCCGTTAGGGGTCGCCACAGCGGATCATCCATTTCCATTTCTTCCTGTCTTCTGCGTCTTCCTCTGTCACACCAGCCACCTGCATGTCTTCCCTCACCACATCCATAAACCTCCTCTTTGGCCTTCCTCTTCTCCTCTTCCCTGGCAGCTCCATATTCAGCATCCTTCTCCCAATATACTCAGCATCTCTCCTCCACACATGTCCAAGCCATCTCAATCTTGCCTCTCTTGCTTTGTCTCCAAACCGTCCAACCTGAGCGGTCCCTCTAATATAATCGTTCCTAATCCTGTCCTTCTTCGTTACTCCCAGTGAAAATCTTAGCATCTTCAACTCTGCCACCTCCAGCTCCGCCTCCTGTCTTTTCGTCAGTGCCACTGTCTCCAAACCATATAACATAGCTGGTCTCACAACCATCTTGTAAACTTTCCCTTTAACTCTTGCTGATACCCTTCTGTCGCAAATCACTCCTGACGCACTTCTCCACCCACTCCAACCTGCCTGCACTCTCTTTTTCACCTCTCTACTGCACTCCCCGTTACTTTGGACAGTTGACCCCAAGTATTTAAACTCAAATGCCTTTGTCACCTCCACCCCTTGAATCCTCACCATTCAACTGTCCTCTCTCTCATTCACGCATAGGTATTCCGTCTTGCTCCTACTGACTTTCATTCCTCTTTTCTCCAGTGCATACCTCCACCTCTCCTCAACCTGCACCCTACTCTCGCTACAGATCACAATGTCATCCGCGAACATCATTGTCCATGGAGACTCCTGCCTGATCTTGTCCGTCAACCTGTCCATCACCATTGCAAACAAGAAAGGGCTCAGAGCCGATCCTTGATGTAATCCGACCTCCACCTTGAACCCATCTGTCATTCCAACCGCACACCTCACCATTGTCACACTTCCCTCATACGTATCCTGCACCACTCCTACATACTTCTCTGCAACTCCTGACTTCCTCATACAATACCACACCTCCTCTCTCGGCACTCTGTCATGAGCTTTCTCTAAATCTACAAAGACACAATGCAACTTTTTCTGGCCTTCTCTATACTTCTCAATCAACATTCTCAAAGCAAACATCACATCTGTGGTGCTCTTTCGTGGCATGAAACCATACTGCTGCTCGCTGATCGTCACCTCTCCTCTTAACCTAGCTTCTATTACTCTTTCCCAAATCTTCATGCTGTGGCTGATCAACTTTATACCTCTGTAGTTGTTACAGTTCTGCACATCGCCCTTGTTCTTGAAAATCGGTACCAGTATGCTTCTTCTCCACTCCTCAGGCATCCTCTCACTTTCCAGGATTGTGTTAAACAATCTAGTTAAAAACTCCACTGCCATCTCTCCTAAACATCTCCATGCCTCCACAGGTATGTCATCAGGACCAACTGCCTTTCCACTCTTCATCCTCTTCATAGCTGCCCTCACTTCCTCCTTGCTAATCCGCTGAACTTCCTGATTCACTATCCCTACATCATCCAACCTTCTCTCTCTCTCATTTTCTTCATTCATCAGCCCCTTAAAGTATTCCTTCCACCTTCTTAGCACACTCTCCTCGCTTGTCAGCACATTTCCATCTCTATCCTTGATCGCCCTAACTTGCTGCACATCCTTTGCAGCTTGGTCCCTCTGTCTAGCCAATCGGTACAAGTCCTTTTCTCCTTCCTTAGTGTCTAACCTGTCATACAACTCACCATACGCCTTTTCCTTTGCCACCTGTCTCTTCGCTTTATGTTGCGTCTCCTTGTACTCCTGTCTACTTTCTTCATCTCTCTTACTATCCCACTTCTTCTTTGCCAGCCTTTTCCTCTGTATAATTTGCTGTACTTCCTCATTCCACCACCAAGTCTCCTTGTCTTCCTTCCTCTGTCTTGATGACACACCAAGTACCTTCCTAGCTGTCTCCCTCACTATTTCTGCAGTGGTTTTCCAGCCATCTGGCAACTCTTCACTACCACCCAGTGCCTGTCTTAACTCCTGCCTGAACTCCACACAACAGTCTTCCTTCTTCAACTTCCACCATTTGATCTTCGGCTGTGTCTTCACTCGCTTCCTCTTCTTGGTCTCCAAAGTCATCCTACAGACCACCATCCGATGCTGCCTAGCTACGTTCTCCCCTGTCACCACCTTGCAGTCTCCAGTCCCTTTTAGATGGTGCCTTCTACATAAGATATAGTCCACCTGTGTGCACTTTCCTCCACTCTTGTACGTCACCCTGTGTTCCTCCCTCTTCTTGAAATATGTATTCACCACAGCCATTTCCATCCTTTTCGCAAAATCGACCACCATCTGTCCTTCCACATTTCTCTTCTTGACTCCATACCTTCCCATCACCTCCTCATCACCTTTGTTCCCTTCACCAACATGTCCATTGAAGTCCGCTCCAATCACCACTCTCTCCTCCTTGGGTACCCTCCCCACCATGTCGTCCAACTCATTCCAGAATTCTTCTTTTTCATCCATCTCACACCCAACTTGCGGGGCATATGCGCTGATAACATTCAGCAATAAACCTTCAATTTCCAGCTTCATACTCATCACTCCGTCTGACACTCTCTTCACCTCCAGCACGCTCTTGACATACTCTTCCTTCAGAATTACCCCTACCCCATTACTCCTCCCATTCACACCATGGTAGAAGAGTTTGAACCCACCTCCGATACTCCTGGCCTTACTCCCCTTCCACCTGGTCTCTTGCACACACAGTATGCCTACCTTTCTTCTTTCCATCATGTCAGCCAGCTCTCTCCCTTTACCAGTCCTAGTGCCAACATTCAAAGTTCCAACTTTCACCTCCACATGCCTACCCTTCCTCCTCTCTAGCTGCCTCTGGACATGCTTTCCCCCTCTCCTTCTCCTTCGCCCAACAGTAGCATAGTTTCCACCGACACCCTGCTGGTTAACAGTACCGGTGGCGGTCGTTGGTAACCCCGGCCTTGACCGATCCGGTATGTAAGTCTTATTTATGATCCGCATATTTGATTTGGCAAAGATTTTACGCCGGATGCCCTTCCTGACGCAACCCTCCCCATTTGTCCGGGCTTGGGACTGGCACTAAGGATGCACTGGCTTGTGCATCCTCAGTGGCTGGGTTGTTTAGAGCTCGATTGTATGATTGTATGATTCAAATATTGACCATTGTACCATTGTAACGTTATTTAATGGTCTCTTCTATTTACATATGAAACAGATTGTTGTTTTCGGTCGTTATGTCACTGTATTGTTTATAAAGGTGGGGATATCTACAGTCCGTTGAGACTGAAGAGGTCACGTAGTGATTAAACGTTTCTCTCAGTAAACGTTGGACTGATTCAAGATAGAAATGTTTCATCATAGGATAAAGGTGATCACTCAGAGTAACTTTGCATTAATTTGCAGTGACCCTTCCCTCTAAGGGGACAAGTGTATCCAAACCATACCAGGAAAATGTCCCCGCAGCATAGCAAGAGCCCCCGGCCCTGGGCATTCAGGGTTCTGGATGTCATGGGTTGCTTTGTTACATAAGCATGCAAAAACCTACAACGTCTAAATAAGTAAAATGATCTAATGTGGCAGTGGCGGGGATTGGGCGAAAGGTGTTGAGGGAATCTGAATTCTCTTTACCGCATGTTTTTTGCTTTATCGGTTCTCTGAACGCCTCAAAAAGGAAGCAAATGTCATTTCACATTTCCACCGCATAGTGACGCTGTAGCCAAAAGAGTAAAACACCACCCAAGATAAACATCCTTTTCTCTTTCAATCTCTCCCCCAGTTTCCGGAACACCAGTGTCGCTTTGCTCAAAAGATAGAAAATGGAATCCTGAGAACTCGCTAGCTTTCATATTGTGAAACCCCGTTTCAGAAGCCTCTAGTTGAAGAACCCGAATTTACCATAAGCGATATTCACAAAAGTTTCAAGGTAATAAAAACAACTTAGTATTTCATTACCGTTTCCTCTGAATGTCCCTTTTCTCACTAGCTTGTTATCTTCGTAGCTAACTAAGTTAGCTGGGTAGCAATCGTCATCGTCCTTAGCGGACGTCGCTATAATTTAGCTAGTTAATGCTAACTATCTTAACGCTATAAGGAAAATATCAAGTGCGTGTTCAGTAATACATCCATGCTTTTCGCAAAATTGACTATAACTTTGACCTTGAGACAAGTTTAGAGTGCGTATACACACTCTCATCACACAAATCGAAAATACTTCCATTAACACTAACTGATGTCACTAAGGGCACTTGATGAGAACTTGTAAACTAGCTTAACGTTAACTCTATTGGTAATAACCCTAGTCGGCTAGCCAATTCGCTAACTCCCGTTTAGCCGCTTGTCAAGGTAGCGGAGACGTAATTAGCTTTGAAAGCCTGTTGGATCTAGCAAGACAATGATCTTTGGAGTTGACATAGACGGTGAACACCGCCCAGCTAAGGCGAAAGTAATGACAACGTGCTGGCAAGCATTAACGCAGTGTAGGTTAAAACGACATGTTTTTAACCACCGGGTAGTTGCTTGTCAAACGGCACTAAAGCGAGTTGTTTACGTTCTGATGTAACGCTAAGGCTGGTTACCATCAGCAGCATATTAGCATGCTAAGGAGTGTTAGCTAGATGATGCCATTTTGTTTTTCACGGTTGTGGCCTACTGCTTGTTGATTCTGAGGACTTCTGATCTAAGGTTTTACGATTACGACAAACGACTGTTTGACACATGTAATTCATTGAAGTTTTGAGAGACAACCTACCCAGGTATTGTACAGCCAGGATGGGGCCACGTTTCGAACGATAGCAGTAGCTTAGCTATCAGTCAGGTTAACGTGCTACCTAGCCGTGTATACTATGAACCCCGATATCTGGTGGTATCCGTATCAGGCCCTAACTGGTCACTTGTGTGTGTATCTCTCTCTCTCTCTCTCTATATATATATAGATATACATACATATATAAAATGTAAGGTCATTTGGGATAGGCGCTGACATTTTACCCAACTTATTAAGGTCCCTATCTAACACGTTCAGAAGGCCATCACACTTAGATATTGAAGAGTTGAGTGGAAAATTGATTGTCAATCGACAAATCTGAGGAATTTTTAAGAGTGTTACTATTGGACTCCCACTGCAAGACCTCAACCTGTTAAGCTGTAGAATCGTCAGATCTGTTCTCATGTGACGTTGTGAGCTGTACAATGTTGAAAATATAGTGCACATGGGGTTTTGGTTTTATTTCTTAGGAACTGTTAGTGAACTGTTCAGTTATATACTCTGTACATTTCATTATTAAGGTCAATGAGCTCTGTGTGTTTCTAGATATTTAAGATAGTTTGGCACTCCCATGTTCTCTTTTCTTTGCTGCAGCAACTGGATCCTGGTCGAAAGCACTCTTCAACCTCTCTGCCGTCTGCATTTATGGAGGGGTCTGACAGTTCAGAGCAAAGTGGTAGCGACCAGTCAGAGATGCAGCGCAGAAGACAGCTGGACCGTCTGGACAGGGAGGAGGCGTTCTACCAGTTTGTCAACAATCTTAGTGATGAGGACTACCGCCTAATGAGAGACAACAATCTTTTGGGCACTCCAGGTAATAAAGCCATAATCTTAATTAAATTAATTAGTGACATGACAAATCTGTAAAAATAATGATGTTGTAAAGGTTAAAATGGGAGTACACTGGGGCAAATTACAGGTTTGCCTCTGCTAGACATTATTTGCTGCCAACCTTCAGTTATTTTATTTGTTATTTTTCCCCCAGCTCAAATTTGTTTTATTACCTATCAAGCAATACATTGGAAAAGTCATTTTATCTTCCTTTTTTTTCTATACATCTTCCCCACTTGAATAGAAAGCGCAATCTTAACTGATTTTCAGCAAACGTAGCTGCCTATATGTTAACTTCTGTCACTATGCTTAAAAAAAGAAAAGAAAAAAAAAAGCCTGAGGACTGCTGAAGACGCCCAATCCCTTTCTGCCCCATGACAGTGGAGGGGGGAATGTAAGTTTGGAGCATCCTTTAGCGGAGCATCCAGCAAGGAGAGGGGATTGAATGGACAGTGGCATGTCCTGGTAAGTCTGGTGGTTTTCAGTATTGTCCTGTTGCTGTGTTCAAAGAAGACCAAACAGCTATATGGGCCAGTACAGTACAAATATCAGTACCCAGTCTCTTTTTCTCCCTACTCACAATAACACTTTTTTCTGTCTTCAAATATTTTGCTGAGACAGTTGTCCTCTCTTCCACTTAAAGTCTGACAGATAGCTGAGAGGTCCATCTGCTGAAGCCTCCTCTCTGCATTAAATCAGAAATAATTTGTTCCAGTTGTCATGGGTTAAGCTATTATCAGCCCTCCGTGTCTTTTTTTCCAGCTTGACTCAGGTGGTCAGACAAAAGGCAGTGCATGAATTACATGGTGGTAATCCTCAGAGAAGAAAAAGCTGAACTGTCAAAAAAATTTAGCTTGCTTTTTAATAAAACATTGATGTTTTGTTAATATCTTTCTTTAGGTGAGATTACAGCCGATGAGTTGCTCAGTCGACTTCAGCAAATCAAAGATGGTCCAGAGCAACAGAATAACAACTCTAATGCTGACAATGGAGAAGCCATTGGTAAGTTTGTGAATTTCTTCTCAAAAGTTTATTATGGTTGATTGATTTGCTTTGGCACTCCCTAACCTTCACTGTCTTTTAAAACTAGTGGAAGGCTCTGAGGATTCTTCAGGTGGGGATACTCTCCTGGACTGGCTGAACACCGTAAGGCGCACGGGCAACACAACTAGAACTGGTCACCGCGGCAACCAGTCATGGCGGGCAGTGAGCCAGACCAATCCAAATAGTGGAGACTTTCGCTTCAGCCTGGAAATCAATGTGAACCGCAACTTGAATGAGCAACAGGCCGTTGTTGAGGGGGGGCAGGAGACTGCAGAGGGACCAGCGGCAATAGCAGATGCTGGACAACAGGTGTCTATGGATACAGAGGAGGTGGTGGAAGAACCAGTTGTAGAAGAGGTGGCCGTTATAGTGGAGCCTGAGCCTGAATTAGAAGAAGTGGTTCCACGGGAGATGCTATCAGAACCTCCAAGTCCACCTGCAGTTTTGGCAGTTCAGCCACCAATTTCTCCTGCTCCGCGTCGAGGTCAGAGAAGAGCCCGTAGTGGCAGTCCAGAACCACGCAGAACCAGGGCCCGCACGGCCAGGAGCCGCTCCCCTCTCACCCTGGATAGGCTAGATGGTCTTCATCATCCTCGGCATGCTCCCCGCTTTAATAGCCCCATTTCTCTCTCTGTGCCCCCAGTGGAGGGCAGTTCCAGGACTCGACAACATGTACTTTCTAGGCAGAGCACTGTTGAGAATGATGCACAGTCTTCTAGGACTGGAGAAGGATCAGCCCCAGAGATCCCCAGTGTCAGATCTCAAGAGGGAGAAGCTACAGGTGGGGAGGGGGGTGCAGCTGGTCGCCGTCCCCCAACCATCATGCTTGATCTCCAGGTGCGTCGTGTGCGTCCAGGCGAGTATCGCCAGAGGGACAGCATTGCCAATCGCACCCGCTCACGCTCACAGAACTCAAACAATACCTTCCTTTTCGAGAGTGAACGTGGCGGCTTTCGCAGGACCTTTTCGCGCTCGGAACGTGCAGGTGTGAGGACCTACGTCAGCACCATCCGTATCCCTATCCGGAGGATCTCTGATACTGGTCTCGGGGAGGCGACCTCTATGGCGCTCCAGTCGATGATTAGACAGATCATGACGGGGTTTGGTGAGCTCAGCTACCTCATGGACTCAGACTCAGAATCTTCAGACTCAACCCGTGGAGCCAACACACCTGCGGATCTGTCCGAGGCCCTGAACAACCCAGATGCTGCTGGGGCTACAGCTGCTGCTGTGGATGAGCCACCTGTGGATGCTGGAAGTAGAGCTGAGGCAAGGACAGTAGAAAGTGAAACAGAGGAAGGCCTGGCCTCAAGTCCAGCTGCAAGGGAGGGTACTGGTGGCAGGGCACGTCCTAGACCCCCTATCAACCTGGAGGAGCCTAGCTCACTGCCCTTCCTAAGGCTTGCCCACTTCTTCCTCCTCAATGATGATGATGAGGACCAGCCCCAAGGGCTGACCAAAGAGCAGATTGACAACCTCTCTATGCGCAACTTTGGGGAGAGTGATGCCTTGAAGACTTGCAGTGTCTGCATTACAGAGTATGCAGAGGGAAACAAGTTAAGGAAGCTGCCTTGCTCTCATGAATACCATGTTCACTGCATCGACCGCTGGCTGTCTGAAAACTCCACTTGCCCTATTTGCCGTAGGGCTGTTCTGGTGTCTGCCAATCGAGAAAGTGTGGTGTAGTGGCAGGAGATGAAAGCTGTTTCCATAGCTGGCTCTGTCAGTTATAGCAGACAGCGGGCCTTTCTCTCAGTTTATCAGTGGTATCTAATACCTCAAGTCTGTGAGAGATGTACAGATGGACATCTATCTCCAATGTTTATTTATTGTTTTTCGATTTTGTTTTGTTTTTCCTGATGCCAGTTGCGAGTTTTATCCATAATGTAGTTATGGGTTTGATTTGGGATGTTCTTAACTATGATACGTTGGTATCAGCTGATATTCGTTCTTAATTAGTACTTTGCTGATTGGCGTTTTGAACTTAATTAGGATGCTGTACACCAGTTTGTCCCTCTGACACCCATTATCTAATGTTTTGCGTGAGTTCAAATATGCATCTAAGGCAGCATCAGTCCAGGATATTTTACTTGTTCACATCACTTAAAAGTGTAACTATTTTTTTCACCTGTAACTTCACCATAACCTGACATATATGTTAGGAGAAAAGGCTTGTTTAAATAAAAGAAAAATTAAAGACATACTTTGTATTGATAAATTCGTATTGTAATGTGATGGCTGATATTTCAAATTCATTTTTATATTGGCTAAAAAACAATCCAAGTTAAGCATCCCTAGGTGTGGTAGCTGGTGATGCCAAAACTACAAGACAGTGGTTCACCATATCCAACCATGCTTAACTTTACTTATTCTTCATCTGCAAGAAAACTTGCAAGAATATTTTTGAGTGGCATGGACTTTCAAAAAATGTCAAAGCTTGCTGCATTGTTTTAAATTTAAAATGTAGATTGTTGTACAGACTTTAGGTGAATGATAGGTGCAACTAAGATAACTTTTGGAATGCTTAAGTTTATTTTGGAATCATATTGCATCTTTGTTTTAATGATCACAAAAAAATTGACAGGTATTTATACCTGGTAATTGAGCTGTACCGATACTGACATCAGATATGGGGTTGATACCAGGTAAAGGTTAAAGTTAAAGGTGTTGGTGTCTGGAATGCTAGAATCCAATACCAAGATGAACAAGTGACGGGTCAAATTTTAGAGCAAAGTGACTTTTTAAAAAAAAATACACAATAGAATGTTGGTTCTCTTGAATGAGAGGAATGAAATCGATACATCTAAAAATCATACTGTCCTATCATACTCACACTACTGGTTTAATTCTTTGTTGTTCAGTGTATGTGATGAATTGGTTGTATCAATGAAATGCACTCAATTGATATGGTTGTTACACGGTATTGGTGTATCCCTACCTAAAATGAAGTGCTGAAAGGCCTGTTTGTCAACTGAATTCAAGAAAAATTTAATTCTGATGTCTGATGAAAGACTACTTGTACACCAGTCATGACTTTCATTACTCACCCAAAGGTTTGAGTGTCAGACGTTTACCTTATCTGAAATAATTGTCTTTGTCCTTGTGTCTCGTCAAATAAGACACCAGTAAATAGCAGAGACGCTTACCCACTTTGACCTAATGCCTCATGTGTGATGGCGTCATATCTGGAATGTACGTGCAATACATAAAAATACAAAAAGCAGAACGTAAAGAAATACAAACCATTATATATATGTGTATATTATTCCTAAACTATTGTAGACTGTTAAGATTTCTCTTAAATGAAGACTTGTTACCTTTTTAAGTGTGTTGAAGCTTTTTTTTAAATTTTTATTCAGAATTTCTGTACATGTCTGTAGCTTTATGACTAGAAAGAATTACTTTGACTGAAAGGAATAGGAGGGCCACAGTTTCAAGCCACCCTGTCAACATTCATAATTTGTATTTGCCACTATTACTACTGCCCTGTGTTTGCTATAAAGGTTCGAGAGTTTTAAGACAATCATTATTGGAAATGATAGTCTTAAATGAAATTTGTTTGCTCTTTTTATGTTGACAGTTTAGTACACTCAATTCAAACTAACGTCTTTTCTGGTTTAACAAGTTATACAATAAAATCCATTTTAGGTATGGATTGTATTGCCATGCATTATATTGCCTCAGAGTTGTGCCCTGGATTCGACTAACAGCCAAGTGTTCCCCAAGAGCACTCCGTCACCATGCAGTATACTTTCATTTGTACATGTATGCCCTAGTTAGACTGTGTCCTTTTTTATTTATGTTATAAATGATAAAACCGGTTTGGGCTGATTATTTGGAGTTCATATGTGATGTTTGGGGGAGGGCAAACTATAGATTCACACATCCTCTTTGAAAACGGATTCTGAAGATGTTGAATTTTAGGAAAAGTGTTAATTTTTTTCCTCCACTGTTTTCAGTATTAAAGATTACAGACACATGTTGCATGATTCTTTGGCCACATACTATGCACCTAGCAAACGTAAGGCTAGTGCATCTGTCTTTTGTTAGGGGTGAAAAGGTGACAAACGTTGGCCTTGCTGGTTCATTTCAGAGAAAGATCTCTCAAATTCCCCGTGTTGTTTTTCTTTTTTTCCTTCCCAGTCATTTTCATCAATTCATTTTTAATTGATAACGTTATCAGGGCTTGCAATTTGACCTTGTTTTAAGTTAAACTGTCGGCTCAAAGCCACTGATGTGAAATGACGCATCTGGCATGTGTACCAGTCCAATGGACTTCCGGAATAGTCCAGGTATTACGGTAAAACTTCGACGGTTACCGAGGAGGTGAAGAGGGAAATAAAAGGGGCTTCACCGTCCGCCAGGATGTCGCTTGTAATCGCGGGGACTCGTTTGGCAAACTTTCAAGGACTTTATTTGAAGGTATTTAACCTTACTTTGTAAAATGAAACAAGCACTTGGCTCATTATCAGGCCTCATGGTTTGAACAGAAATACAACCGTAACTTGAAATGGCAGCTTCATGAAGCTTTTACACGGCTGATCATTCCGAAATATTCATAAACGTTGAATAAATGCCACCTAAAAAAAGTTACGCTAAAAGATGTTCAATTGATTTGTTGAATATGACGTATCACTTATTTTGTCAACTGTCACACTTAGACGCTATAAAAATGTGGCGGTTATCTCGACTCACTCCACAGTGTTGTGATACTCAAATTGACCACATAGTGGCGCTACTGTCAAACTATTGGATGTAAAAAGATAATTTTTCACAGGATCATAGAGCTTTTCAGATTCATCCAGCCATCCATCCATTATCCAAGCCGCTTATCCGAATTCGGGTCGCGGGGATGCTGGAGCCTATCATATTCATATGATATTCATTTGTTTGTTTTACGTCCTGCAGACTCTCTCCAGTCAAACGTCACGAGTATTCAGATTTAACAGCGCCTGTCCAGTTCAACTGAGCCACTTGGACCACCTGGTCCTAACAGTGAAAAGTATTCCCAACACCATCAATTTCTACTCCTCAGTGCTTGGCATGAAGGTGATCACTTTCAAGGTATGGCCTGTATACACCTAACTTAAGGGTTGAGGGTTCCGTTTTCCGTATTTACCTGTATATAATACGAGAACCTGACTTGTAACTGGGAAAGTGCACCTTCTGTCAGTGGAGAATAGTCACTAGATGGCAGGCTTTGATTACATGTAGGCTACATTTACAACAGATCTATGCTCAATCTAGACATTTATGGCGACTGTACCTTATTGACCTCCACATTGTGTCTTTCTCATTCATTTATTAAGGGCGACCGTAAGGCCCTGGGGTTTGGAAAGCAGAAGTTTAACCTTCACCAAATTGGTGCAGAATTTGAACCCAAAGCCAGGCGACCAACCTCAGGGTCTGCAGATCTGTGTCTCATCACTAAGACCCCTCTGGGTACAGTTGCTGCACACTTGAAGGTATTTTGCTTTTGGCATAGCTAAGTGTCATTTATTATTAAGACCGGTTACCTGACTTGGTTGTGATTTAAAAAAATGATTGACCTGTAGTATCCAGTAGATGCCACTCAAAAATTGGGATTGAAATTGGAGCCACTGAAATTCCTAACGTTGGTCAAGTGGTTTTCGAGACCTCTCCCTGCTTCTCTGCAGGCTTGTGGGATCAAAATAGAGGAGGGTCCAGTGGAGAGGAGTGGAGCTGTAGGGGCCATCACCTCACTGTACTTCCGGGATCCGGATGACAATCTCATCGAAGTCTCAGTCTACAACCAGCCAGCATCAGAAGACATCTCTTAGGATGTATTTATAACTTGTTAGGCTTTGTTTGGAAATTCAGATTTATGGGATTTTTTTTTTTTACTTCTCTGGCAAACATTTAATAAACCACCAGAATTATTTTTGAATGGCCTATCAATCAGCTCTTGGAGACCAACTTTGTACAGTACTTGTTAAAATTGTGTTTGAAGGCCCCCTCTCAGTTCAGCAACACATGCACTACTATTAGGCCAAGGTAGATAACATCAGTTTACCATGCTGAGGCCCCCAAATTACTGTATAATTGTACTGACCAGTGGCTGCCATTTGCAATGTGCGTGAGAAACGGAAACAGAGAGTTTACTATAGATATACTCCTAGTTTAGCTGCTGAAGTGAAAAACTCCTGACTAGACATGAAGATGTAAAAGGGGCATACAGGTATTTTGCTGTAAAATAATATTTCAGAATGTTAGGAGAGAAATGTGTAATATCACTTGTTCAAATTATATTACATTCTTTCCGTCCTACAAGATGAAATCCTCTGTTGGGTATTTTTCAGGTTGACTTTTGATATATTTTTTTAAACTACATCACTGTCTTTTCTCATGATTTGTCAAAAAAACAAAAAAAACAAAACAAAAACCCTTTAAATCTTATGGGATTTCAGTAAAAAAAAAAGCAATATTTTCTTGGGGCAGGTCTTTCAACATGAAATAAAAACAGCTAAAATACGATTGAAAAGGCATAAACTGTAGTCATTGATCGAGATTAGAATCAGTTGATTTATAAGATACAAGAAAAGTTCATGCATCTTGATAGCATCGAGACGTCTATATTGCATTCTGGCTTAAATAGAGCAGAAATACTGTGTAATAACACCTAACATAGGGTTGCATGGGGGCAGGGGAAGGTATCCCCCCCACATGAGTCAGTTCATAATCAAATATCCACATTGAATGTGTGTTTGTAGAGTTACGTGCTGTTTCTAATCATGGTTGTGCTCCAGATTTGGGTGATGTTTAACAATTAACTATAAAGTAAAATATTTTTTTCCAAGTCATCCATCCTGAAAAGAGAATGTTTGCAAGTGAATACACTCCCTGTTAGATTCGGGGAAAAAAATAAAAACAAATAACAGCTAGACACTTCTAACACTCTTTATTTGTAGAGAATCAGAGGGACAGCGACAAAAAAGGGAGTTTCAGGAGAAAAAAAAGTTATTCTACACATCATCTATGGGTGTCTGCGGATGTGTATAATAAGCCAGCATAATGCTATTACTTGTAAAGTGAATCCTCCTGTGTGCCTTGCAAGTTTACCATTTATTTACAGTTTCTGAAAATGACTCCGGAGACACAACTGGTGCTATATGGAATCAAAAGAAAAAGACAAAAGTTGCACACAAACACACCGTCACAGTAGAGCTCTAGCATGTCATAATTCCTCAGTGTTTGTCCGCATCGCCTCACTAAGAATAAGAAAAGTGCTTTGAAATTGACGAATGGTACGACAGCAAGAAAAATTCTTTCCAGACATGAAAGGACCTAGTTTGTTTATATGCTAATTAATAGTAATAAACAGTTGCGGTAACCCTAAATACAGATATGATATCTGAAGTGTAAATGTAAATGTTTGAAATGGGCATATGAAGGAGATAAAACAAACTGAAACCAGCTTTTTTTGTTTGTTTTGCTCTATTTGTTCAAAGCAATATATCGGTCTGCTGCACGGTAGGGTGACGAAGCTTTTTTTGTTTTTTGAGCAAATCTAACCTCTGACGTCAGGTTTATTTAGCCATTGTGGTGACCCACATCTATATAACTAGAGACATTCACCTAAGAGATAATGTACTTCCGCTTCCGGTCCAGAGTTCAGTGTCGTTGTCGAATGTATGACATGCCAAGTTGGAGCTAGTAAACTACCTCGACTACGTCTACTCTCACGTCTCCTGTCTCGTTGTTTTCTAACTCCACATTGGTGACCCCGACGTGATCGAACTACTAATACGAGTATGTCTGACAACGATGACGCCGGTGCTAACAACATGGCTATTGCTAACGCTAGCATTTACACCGCTACTGTGAAGCTACCCGACTTTTGGCAGCATAATCCACGGCCGTGGTTTCAACATGTGGAAGCACAGTTCCAGCTGAGAGGGATAACGCAGGATGCAACGCAGTACTTCCACGTAGTGGCGGCGTTAGACGCATCGACAACGGCGCGAGCAATGACGCTGTTGGAAGCTCCGCCAGCTGCTGGCAAGTACGATGCTATAAAGACATTCCTCCTGAAACTATTTGAACTGTCGGAGCTGGAGAAGGCAGACCGTTTACTGTCCCTGAATGGCCTCGGCGACGGCAAACCGTCTGAGTTAATGGAAAAAATGCTGTCTGTGCTGGGATCGGCTGATCCGGCCTTTCTTTTCACACACGTTTTTCTGAGGCAGCTCCCCGCACCTGTACGCACAGCACTGGCCAGTTCTCCTCTCGCCGCCTCCAAGGACTACCGTTCTCTGGCTGCTGAAGCAGACAGGGTTTTCCTGGCCAACCGGCAACAGTTTGTGCATGCCCTGCTACCCCACCAGACCACCTCACCACCACCTGTGTACGACTATATGGACACCGCGGCTGCGGCTGCGGTGACTCTGTTATTACCATGCCAGGTTTGGGGCAAAAGCAAAACGGTGTCGCAAACCCTGCAGTTACAGGGTTCAGGGAAACGCCAAGGCCGGCGCTCGTTAACGGCTATGGGCGCCGGCCGTGACTGCAAGCTGTTGTTCATCAGAGACTCCTTGTCGGGCCGGCGGCTGCTGGTTGACTCTGGCGCTCAACGCAGCATACTACCAGCACAAGCTGTGGACACGATGACCGACAGTCACGGCCCCCAGATGGACGCCGCCAACGGCACGTCCATTCGGACGTACGGTATCAGACATGTGGACGTGTGTTTTGGCGGCCGACGTTTCGGCTGGGACTTTGTGATGGCTGCTGTATCCACCCCGCTCCTAGGTGCGGATTTCCTCTGTGCTTTCAACCTGCTGGTGGATGTTAAAAACTGTCGCGTGATTGATGCCGTCTCTTTTGCGTCATACCCCTGCACGCTCGGGGGCGCTGGAGCGCTGTGCCTCGCTAACACACTCTCCACCGGGGATCCATACCAACGCCTGCTCGCAAATTTCCCCGAGCTCACCACACCCACCTTCTCCTCGGCGGTGGCCAAGCACGGCGTGGAACATCATATCACCACAGTGGGCCCCCCAGTTTACGCCCGGGCCCGACGCCTCGACTCGGCCAAGCTCGCAATAGCCAGGGAGGAGTTTTCGACTATGGAGCGCCTCGGCATTGTCCGCCGTTCTGACAGCCCGTGGGCTTCCCCTCTTCACATGGTTACTAAGGCCAACGGGGGTTGGCGCCCGTGCGGGGACTACCGTCGCCTAAACAATGCCACGACCCCCGACCGGTACCCCATACCGCACATACAAGATTTCTCTACCCACCTGGCGGGCGCTGCCATCTATTCCAAAATCGACTTAGTGCGGGGGTATCACCAAGTGCCGGTCCACCCACTGGATGTCCCAAAAACGGCTGTCATCACACCCTTTGGGCTCTTTGAGTTTTTACGTATGCCTTTCGGCCTTAAAGGGGCGGCGCAGACGTTTCAGCGCCTTATGGATTCTGTGCTCCGCGACATGCCATTTTTGTTTGTGTACTTAGACGACATCCTCGTGGCCAGCGCGTCGGCGGAGGAACACATGACGCACCTCAGACAGCTGTTTGACAGGCTCAGCGAACACGGCCTCATCATCAACCCAGCTAAGTGTCAGTTCGGGGAGTCGTCCATCACCTTCCTCGGGCACCACATCACTCCACAGGGGGCCGTTCCCCTCCCTGCCAGGGTTGAGGCTGTCACCATGTTCCCCCGCCCCCGCACTGTACAGTCGCTGCAGGAATTCCTGGGCATAGTGAACTTTTATAACCATTTCGTGTCCCGTGCCGCCCACATCATGCGTCCCCTGTATGAGGCCCTGCGGGGTAAGAAGTCTAAGGACGAGCTGGACTGGTCTTCGGGGATGGACGAGGCTTTTGTGGCCGCCAAGACCGCGCTGGCCAACGCTGCGCTGCTAGCTCACCCGTCGCCTACCGCCCCCATAGCCCTTACAACGGATGCCTCCGACTACGCCGTGGGGGCCGTGTGTGAGCAGTGGGTGGGGGGGGGGCTGGCAGCCGTTGGCGTTCTTCAGTAAACAACTCCGTGAGAGCGAGCGCAAATACAGCACCTTTGATAGGGAACTACTGGGTCTCTTCCTCGCAACCAGACACTTTAGGTTCCTATTGGAGGGCCGACAGTTCACCGCTTTCGTGGACCACAAACCGCTGACGTTCTGTATGGCCAAAACCTCAGAACCGTGGTCTGGGCGTCAGCAGCGCCATCTCGCGGCGGTTTCCGAGTTTACCACGGACATACAACACGTGTCGGGCAAGGATAACTCCGTCGCCGACTGCCTTTCACGGGCGGTTGTTAACGCCGTTCACTTGGGACTCGACTACGCCGCTATGGCAGCGGACCAAGCCAAGGACGCGACCGTTCAAGACTACCGGTCGACCCCTACGGCGCTACGGCTGGAGGACGTGACGTTCGACGCGGCCAACACCACCCTCCTCTGTGACATCTCCACCGGTCAACCGCGCCCCCTGGTGCCTACTTCCTGGCGGCGCCGAGTTTTCGACACCGTCCACGGCCTTTCCCACCTGGGAGTGAAGGCCTCGACCAAGCTGGTGAGCGTCAAGTTTGTTTGGCCTGGGCTCCGTAGGGATGTTAGAGCCTGGGCCGGCTCGTGTGTGGCGTGCCAACGCGCCAAGGTGCACCGCCATACCAAGGTCCCTTTGGTGCCGTTTGTGGTTCCAGAGAGGCGGTTTGACCACGTCAATGTCGACCTGGTGGGTCCCCTGCCCCCCTCCCGTGGTTATACGTTCCTCCTCACTATTGTGGACAGGGCCACCAGGTGGCCAGAGGCTATTCCCTTGTCCTCCACGACGGCAGCAGAGGTAGCACGGGCGTTCATCGGCTGCTGGGTGGCCCGTTTCGGCACACCGGGTGACATCACGAGCGACCGGGGCTCCCAGTTTACCTCGGAGCTCTGGACGGCGGTCGCTGAGCACCTGGGGATGAAGATCCACCGCACTACGGCGTACAACCCGCAGAGCAACGGACTTTGTGAGCGGTTCCATCGGGACATGAAAGCCGGGCAAGCCTCACTGGCTGCGACTGGATGGACCGGCTCCCATGGGTCATGCTCGGCCTGCGTTCGGCCCCGAAAGAAGACCTCCAGACCTCCTCCGCTGAGCTGGTGTATGGCCAGCCCCTGCGAGTTCCGGGGGAGTTTCTTCCGGATGCTACGGCTCCCTGGTCGGCCGCCTCTCACCTCAGTGCGTCCCGGAGCGCTGCCGGTGCCTTCGCTCCCGTTCCGATGTCTCAACACTGCCTCCCCCGGTCCTACGTCCCCAAGGATCTGCCATCGGCGAGGTACGTCTTCATTAGGCACGACAGCCATCGGTCCCCGCTGCAGCCCCCATACGACGGGCCCTTCCGCGTCCTGGAGGCGGGGGATAAGAACTTTGTGGTGGACATGGGGGGCAGGCCGGAGCGGGTCGCTATAGACCGTCTCAAGCCCGCTCACTTGGACATTGGGGAGCCAATGCAATTGGCCCTACCCCCGCGGCGGGGACGCCCTCCTAGGTCGGCCCCGGCACCTGCCTCTGTTCCTGCTTCGGCCCCGCCTATGACCCGGGTTTTGGCCCCATCTGTTTCCCCTCCTGTGAAGCGCAGCCGTTATGGCCGCAGGGTCCGCCCCCCGACTCGTCACTTGTTTTCCCCGTGACTTTGCACTATGTCATGACTGCTCTGTTGTAGAGTCTATTTTTATGTTCATGACTTGCGCTTTTGCTGTTTTGCATTGTTTTGTGTAGGTGAATTCTGGGGGGGCCTGTGTGGTGACCCACATCTATATAACTAGAGACATTCACCTAAGAGATAATGCACTTCCGCTTCCGGTCCAGAGTTCAGTGTCGTTGTCGAATGTATGACATGCAAAGTTGGAGCTAGTAAACTACCTCGACTACGTCTACTCTCACGTCTCCTGTCTCGTTGTTTTCTAACTCCACAATATAGTTATTTTCCTTTGTTCCTTAGAGTAGATCAAACTTGTAAAGGGCGTCCAAGATTTGCCACAGAAATCAATAATGATTGACAGGGAAATTCCTAATGGTTGTTTAACAAACCGAGGTTTGATACTTCCTTATGTGTAATGATCTGTGCCCTCTGGCTGTGTTAACTTATAACATTAATAAAGCAAGGACGACTTCTCTCGTGCTGGGTGTTTATTCACCGACCGGATTCAGACTGACGTTGTTACGTACATCACGTGACTTTGTTGTGGTGCTACGGAAAGCCGTAAGGGACAGTAGCAAGTCAAATATTACTAGCAAATATTACATTATGGTGCCTGTACACAATCACACAGTCACAACCCTGATTCACCTGCCTGTAAATACCATTATTGTATTTTACATAATGGCACATTCAAATTACCCTGGGATGACATAACATACGCTTAACCTAGCTCTTTGCTGATAGCAGTGGGCAAAATTTAGAGACTTCATGGTGTTTATGTAATCGGGTGAAATATGGTTACACTGAAATCGATTAGTTATGACTGAATCCGTTTTCAATTGCTCATGTCTGAGGAGATGTGAGTAGAGGGCGCGCTGGGGGCTCTCGTCATTAATACAGTTGATGAAGAGCCAGCAGCTGTCCTGTATTAATTTCTTCCCCTGTTCCAGGTAAGGATGAAAAGTATATATGATTACAGTTCATTATCAGTGTATAAATGTTTATGGACCACTATGGATTCATTAGTTTACCGCAAATAAGGATGTTTAGTTTGGAAAGGAGTCGAGTGGCTGCAGGGCTGGCTCGCTAGCGTAGGCTCGCTAGCATATGGGTTAGCTAGCTGGCATGGCCGCGAGCCAAGGCGAGTTGAGCGTGTGACCAATGTGAAGTGGCGGTGATTGTTTGTTCGCTTTGGTATATTCTCAGAAGACGGTGTGTAGTTATTAATATGTCGAGGTGTGTTATGTTGAGCACAGTGTTTGGAAGTGTATATTACTGGCGCCGAGTGCATGATGTGTGCATGACATGAGCGCGTGACCGTGGCTGCTGGTCGTGCAGAATACATGGTGTGTGCATGAGGTTGGCACGTGATCGAGACATGCACAGTGTGTGCCTTCGCTCCCGCCGCTTGTGTGCACGTGTGTGAATGTATGCTTGTGTGCATGTCTGAATTTATGCGTTATATTTGCAGGCGCTGTAACTAAATAGTATTGTTTTAGTTTGGAATTTGTATTTAGGGTCATTAATACAGTTGATGAAGAGCCAGCAGCTGTCCTGTATTAATTTCTTCCCCTGTTCCAGGGGTATTACATTAACAGGTTCAAGCAACATGATCCACCTGATTCTATTAGTCAACCAATAGTCTTTGCTAAGGACCTTGATTTATGGACTCAGGTGTGTGACTGCTTGGTTGGATTCAAGATTAAAAAAAGGACTGGTTGTTAAAAACCCTAGTGTTTGCACTGCAACAGTTTCAGTGGAAAATAAACTGGGGATGGCTGCCAGCTTGACATTGCCACCACCAGGACACATCGTCAGTTGTGTACCTCAGCATCACTGGGTGTTTCAGCATTTTATCACAAGACACCCTCCGCTGAGGCAGGCCCACCACAGGTTGATTGGTCCTGGGTGTGTTTCATGTGGTTAGCTGTTCACCCTGGCAGCCCAGACAGCGTCTCTCCTTTTGATCCAGATCCAGTGGCTAGTCCTCTCAGCAGTGTTGGCTAGCTCTTTGATCGCTCTCCTGTGGGCCTGCCCCCTGATTCCTAGTTTCCTCAGGAGTTTTACTGTGGAGTTGGCAACAAAGCCCCTACAACCCACCTCCACAGGGCGCACCTTCACCTTCCAGCCTCTGTCCTCTGCTTCGGCTGCTAGGTTGGCGTACTGCAGCTTCTTATGCTCGTACGCTTCATTGACTGCATCCTCCCAGGGGACTGTCAGCTCGATGATGTACGCGAGCTAGCAAGAATTGGACCAGAGGATGAGGTCTGGTCGCAAGGTGGTTGTTGCAATCTCTGTCGGGAAGATGAGCTTCTGGCCTAAGTCCACCCGCATTTCCCAATCCCTGGCTGAGTTTAGTGAGCCTAAGTCGGGAAGTGAAGGGTTGGCCTTCAGTTTATCCCCCTCCTGAACAAAAACTGGAAAACGCCAGGGCCCTTCCTGGTTGTTGAAGGGTTGGGCATTGATGGAAACCCTCTTGCGCTCGAGTTCAGCTGCCAAGCACCTGAGCACCTGATTGTGTCGCCAGGTGTATCTGCCTTGGGTGAGGCTGGTCTTGCAGCCAACCAAGATGTGCTTGAGGGTTCATGGGGCTGTACACAGGGAGCAAGATGGATTCTCTCCAAGCCAGAGATTTAGATTATTGGGAGAGGGCAGGACATCATATGTGGCTTTGATGATGAAACTCAGCCTGTTTGATTCCATGCTCCAGAGCTCACTCCATGTGAGTTTCCTCTTTTCAACACCCTCCCACCTCATCCAGCGGCCCTGTTTGGCTTGTGCTACAGCTTTAGAACATCTGGCTGCTTCTTTCTCTCGGCAAACCTCTTCTACCACCATAGTTCGCCGTTCGGTAGCAGTTGCCTTTTGCCAGGTAGGTGTTTTTGTTCCCAGGCCAAGGCCGCCTCTGCCTTGTTGAACATGGCCTACTACGTCTCAGTGGCGGAGGTCAGATTTCACCTCCAGTACAGCTGCAGCTGGGGTCAATTTCTTCCCTGTTGCTAGGGTTGGAGCAACTCCGCTCACTACCGGGTCTCGGGATTCTGTGAGGGTTATGTCCAGCCTCACTTTGGCACATTTGAATTCCTCAACCAGGCTGGAAATTGGCAGTGCGAGGGCTCAATTGCCGTAGAGTCCAACACTGCTGAGGCACTTTGACAGTCCGAGCCACTTCCTCACCTGTGAGTTCACTAGCCTCTCCAAGCGATTGGCATGAGATAGTGAGACCTCGTACATAGTTATTGGCTACATGAGTCGAGGTAGCAGCCCAAACTGAAAGCACCAGAGCTTCAACTTCCCGGGCAGCGCAGTGTTGTTGATTTGCCTGAGGCCGCTGATTGTATCCTGACGAAGTTGCTCCAGTTGCTGGGTGTCTTTGAGGTCTGCATTGTACCACCGTCCGAGGCTCTTGATGGGCTTCTCCCGGACTTTGGGGATTGGTTGAACACTGATGTAGAACCGGTCATCTGTTAATTGGCCTTTAACAATGGAGATGCTGCGGGATTTGCTTGGTTCAAACGCCATTCATGCCCACTTGATGTTTTCATGGAGTTTCTGCAGCAGGCGCCTTGTGCACGGTTTCGTTTTTGCTATGGTGGTCAAGTCATCCATGTACGCCCGGATTGGTGGAAGACGCAGGCCATTCCTGGACCTTTCGCCTCCCACCACCCATCGAGATGCACGGATGACAAGCTCCATTGCCATGGTGAATGCCAGAGGGGAAATAGTGCAGCCCGCCATGATGCCTATTTCCAGATGTTGCCAAGTGGTGGTGGTGTTCTTTGTTGTGACACAAAACTGGAGATCCTGAAAATAGGTCTTGACCAACTCTGTGATGTTTTTGGGGACGTGGAAAAAATCAAACGCCGTCCACAGGATCTTGTGAGGAACTGATCTAAAAGCGTTGGCGAGGTCTAAGAAAACCACGTGCAGCTCTCTCCGTTCTTTCTTGGCAGCCTGTATCTGGCGCCAGATGATATTAGCTTGCTCCAGACTTCCTGAAACGCCATGGATCCCGGCTTTCTGCACTGACGTATCGACAAAGTTGTTTCTTTGCAGGAATGTGGAGAGCCTTCTGACAATCACGCTAAAAAGATCTTTCCCTCTACATTTAGAAGGCTGATCTGGCGAAACTGTCTGATGCAGGAAGAGTTCTTTTCCTTGGGGATCAGAATGCCTCCTGCTCTTCGCCATGCCCTGGGTATGACTCTTTTCTGCCATGCCACATTCAACAGCTTCCAGAGGTATTTCAGGACTCCAGGAGTGTTCTTATAGAGTCTATACTGAATACCATTGGGCCCAGGAGCTGACGTCAATCTTGCCTGCTTTACTGTCCTCTTCATCTCGCTCCATGTGGGGGGTCTTGTGTCCATATGGTGGTCAGGTGGGTGAATTGGTGGCATGTCATCCGGGATGGTGACTGGCTCATGTCTCTGGTCATCAGAGTAGGTCTTCTTTAGGTGCTCTTCCAGATCTCATATGGGCACTCTGAGGCTCCCATTCTTCTCCCTGTCAAAAAGGCTCTTGACAAAGCTGTAAGGGTTGCTGTAGAAGTGAGTCCTAGCCCGTTCTTTCCTCTTATACTGTCGTTTGAGGTATTCTGCTCGTCACAGCTTTGTAAAACGCTGCTTTATTTCAGCCTGCAGTGCACCAAGCCTAAACCTCTCTCCCTCTCTGACCTTCCTCCACTACTTCCTCAGTTGTCTCTCTCCTTCACCAACCTGTCAATTTCCTGCTGCCTCCTGGATTTGGGTTGGGTTGAAGGGTCTTTCTGCCTACTGAGTATCTTCTCCTTTATCCCAAATCTCTCTACACCATAGCTGTAAATTATGGCTCCCATGTTCTCCAGCTTTCTTTCAACTGATCCCTTTTGACCTTCTAGCAAGACGACAAGGTCAGAGTTGATGGTCTCCGACTCTATCTTCTGGCTGGACTTGGGCCACAGGATTTGAGGTTGTCTTCCTTCCATCTTCCTCTCTGCTGCTGGCTGTGGCTGGCTGGGCTCCAGACTGGAGTCCACTGAAGGGTCTATGCAAAGCTGAGCTTTGTCTGGGGTGCTGATACCCTGAGGACTGTGGGGGTTCTCCTGCCTCCGGGCTTCACTCAACTGATTTGGCCTATTTCTTAAAAAGTATTGGTCAATGCGAGGCCCCTTGCCGAGCTCACTAAGGCACTTCTTTTTGCCTTGATGGATCTTGAGACCCTTCACTGATGTAACTTTTGACCAGCCACAGATGCAGCTCTGCAGCTTTTGTCCTGCCAGTGCTGATGATCCATCGGTTGCTTTGCTGGTCGTCCGACTCGTTGTCAAATCCTTTCCTTGTTCTGTTACCGTGTAATCCATCTGTGAGTCATCTTGCGTCCCTGCTCTCGCAGACTCTGGGGGTATTCTTCTCCTTAAAGTTTTTGTAGCAATATTGGGTGGATCCAGGAATGCTAACTAGCGCTGGGTCCTGCTAGTATGAGTCACTAGCCCATACCAGCCCTGTTGCAGTCTATTCCCTCCTGTCAGCAGTCTTTCCAGGCCGTCATCTGGTCTTTCCCTGATTGTTAGCTGCCCTTTTGCAGCGGTCACTGGTTTACTCCAGATAACAAAGACCTGCACCCACACCGGCCCTTTCTGGATCATGTTGCCCATCCCAGGGAGTCCACACAGATGAACAGAGGAATACATTGACCAAGAGACAGGAAGGCACAAAACTGTCCAGACTCACTATTGAATTATCCATCTTGAATTATCCATCAGTCTAATACATCTTCCCACACCACTTCCGGTGTGGGAAGATGGCATTGTGAACTCATGTTTGCAGTGGCCTCACCCAGTACTGACTATACAGTGTCTTTGTCCACATCTACATCTGCATCTAAGTTTGTGTCATCATGTGAAGTTATTATTTTGATCATCGATTTTTTTTCCCGTTTAATGGCTGGGAGAGCTGGCGTTGGATCGGCTGATAGAGCTTGGTCTGCTGCATCCTGTGGGCCCAGGGACCCTGGCCCTCCTCAGAGCTGCGGCCTCAGCAAGCGTCAACTGTGAAGTGTTTTTGTCTGTTTCTGTGTTGGTGTCGTCATGTGGCGTGCGGGGGAAGTGTGTCAAGGTGTCCGGTGGGCCTGAGGACCACGGCCCTGCCTGGAGCTGCATCTGAAGAGGAAACACCGAGGGCGGTCTGGCAGAATGCGGAAGCAGGGCAGGCTAAGCTAACTGCTAGCCCATGCAGACCAACAGCTTCGACAGTCATCCTGGCTGGAGTTCGTTCTCTGAACAGTGGAATTTTGGACTGTGTTGCATTGAGTGGATTGTGTTGTTAACTGTTTGTGTTTTTTTGTTTTGTTCTCTCTGTTTTTGTATGTTTTTTGGGGTGTCGTTTTTGGGAAATTTTGGATGTGTGTTTTTGTCTTTTGTGTTGCACTGCTGTGGGCTGGAAGAAGTGACATTTCGTTTCTTTTGTGTACACAAGTCCATGAAAGAAATGACAATAAATTGTTCCTGTCTCCTGACTCCTGAATTAGTTTAAATGGGGGACTTTTTTTCCCCCCATCAACAAAGCCAATGAAACTGGGTCACTTTTCTGCGCAGATGGTGTCAGAAAACCTAAGCACACATGCTTCCTGTTACCCTACACTTGCTCTATGGTCACTGTCATTGAGAAAAGCCATTGACATCACTGTTTGGATCCATGCAGTCTCTGGTGGACTAATAAGGGTGTGTTGCAGATTGCAGTAACTAGTAATTGTTCTTTATTCTTTGGGCAGGAAGATTTTAGATACCCTACACCTGTAGTTCATAGTCTTTGTGGATGAATTGTTTGTTCTTTTTTTACTCCTTGTAGGAGGCAGAGAGCATCTGACCATAAAAGAGCACCTGGTTTCTCAACAATTGACTGTCAACGGATACCTTTAGCAATCAAAGAAGATTGAATCAGTTCATCTGGACACAAGGTATATTGACAGGTGCTTTTCATCACTCATCTAAGTGACCTCTTCAGTCTCACCTGACTGCAGGTATCCCCACCCTTATAAACAATACAGCTGAATAACAACTGAAACCAACGACCAGTTTCATATGCAAATGTGGGCGTGACCATTAACTAGAGTTTCGATGGCCACGTGTACTAGTCACAGAGGATTTGGGAATGTCCCGGCTCAGGGACGGTCGTTCCTTCTTCACATAGATTTAGCTAGCGAGAAATATTTGACGTTTCGGTCTTTTGTCTCCATCGGTTTGTACTGTGTCCTACCGTAAAGTTGGTGCTTGTTTTTATCATATTTCCTTGGGTGGACTTTGAATTATTCAGATTTTTTTAAAGACCATTAGTTATTTCATATATTCCATCACCAATTCTTGAGCTAAGGGACAAAACATGTTTAAGGTCTTCTATTTTTATTAATACTACATTAAGTTGAAATTGATTTATTTATAGTCAAAGGTCTAAGCTAAGCAGTTTTTTGTAATGGAAAATATAATTTAAAGTTCACTTTATGTATTATGTGATATACAGCCATCCATCCATTATTTAAACTGCTTATCCTGCTCTCAGGGTCGCAGGGATGGTGGAGCCTATCCCAGCAGTCATTGGGTGGCAGGTGGGGAGACACCCCGGACAGACCGCCGGGCCATCACAGGGCCCACACACACACACGCACGCACGCACGCACGCACGCGCGCACACACACACACACACACACACACACACCTAGAGATAATTTAGTATGGCCGATGTGTGATGTGATGGGTGGGTTTACTCTGGGTGCTCTGGTTTCCTCCCACAGTCCAAAGACATGTAGGTCAGGTGAATCGGCCGTACTAAATTATGTGATATTTTATTTAACCAGTCACTTCCTTTGATATTTATATTTATGCATTTGTAGCCTTTTTGAACACTTTTCTTTTTGGCAGTTTGACATTGTGACCTCTTGCTGAGGACAGGTTATGTAAGTTACATGTACTTTCTGAGTACAGAGCCTGCATTTTAACAAATTCTAATGAAATTATTTAAAAATATATGAAATTAATTTCATGAGTATACACAGGTCCTTCAGGTTTAACTTTTAAAGTATTTTTATTATTATACATTTCTTGATTTTTTTAATGCAAAGACGACTTCGATGTAGGACATGTTTTGTCCTTTATCTCAAGAATCAGTGCCATATTCATGTGTAACTTTGCAGTTTGCAGGCAATCCCCTTATGTTAAAAATGGTAACTATGGCCATGGAAAGACAGCAGTGATGGCCAGATAAACCACAGTTTGTTCTCCCAGCACCCCCCGTCCCGTCTACTTTTATTACTATGAACTCGGCACATTTCAGGGTTGCTCCTTGTTGATTCAACTGTGCTAAAACTGACAGGCTGTGACCCCGCCTGTAAACATGTTGGTTTCCCCTCATGGGCCAGACAGCGAACAGGACTCTCAAGCCTTCTGCAGGCCCTCCATTTTATCTTATCTGCATCTACAGCCACACATTGATCTTATCAATATTTAAATCCAAACGCTAAAGACAGAATGAGGAAACGTCTTTTTTCCTGCCATTGCTCCACATTTAAAACACAACATCACAGATCTTGTCTCTTTTGCGTTTGCATTGCAGAGCTATGCACACAAAGAAGCCTTCTGTCACGAGTTAATTTTTTTTATACATGACAAACACCATTGGCTTTATTGACTCAGTGAAAACATCCTGCATATTCTTGTGTCTGGGAAAACTCTACGTGCTCCGGGTAAACATAACACAGGGTTTATGTTGCAGATGGGAACAAGCAATGCTTCTGGACTTTTCCTGGATCTTAAAATGATTTACTACAGACAATGGTAGCCTTAGATTTTGACCAAAACAGACATAACCCAGAGGGAATCCACTTATTTAGTATCCCTCATTAGCTAGCTACCTGTATGTGTTACTAGTAAGTGACCCGCAACCAAGTTGCGGTGATCATGACGTTTATTAGCTATCCACCCGTCTAAATCTCCCTCCTCTTCATCCTGCCAGCTAACCGCCTTCCCCCTGCCCCTAACCCCCCCATTCCAACTCCCTCCCCCCAAATGCTCAGAACCACTTTAAATGCCGAGAAAAGTGGTTTTTAGCCATTTTTAGAAAATGTATATTTTGCATAATTATGCATAATTATATTTTAATTTTCTGCTATTTTTCTGGTCCTCTCTGGAACAATACCTACCACCTCCAAAAGAAATTAGGATCATAAATGCTTTAGTTTTCGATCCCGCTATCTACACTGTACCGATAGTGGCCTGTAGGGGCACTATACAGCTACTGCCTGTATGTATGTGCAGAGACCTGCAAATAAAGTTCAGCTATAGAAATGGCGACCAAGTGTGTGTGTGCTCAATGATACATGGTACCAGGAGTGGGGTCAAACTAACCTACAAAGATGAACAACATTCGATCGCCAGAGGAGCTGAAGTTAAGTGGAAATGTCCACGAGAATTGGAAAGCTTTTAAGCAAAGTTTTGAGTTGTACGTGTGTGCAATCGGTCTGGAAGATGCGAGACACGAACGTCGGAAGCTAGCATTGCTTCTCACAGTGGCAGGCAGAGCCGCGAGCGACGTTTTCAACACGTTTCAGTTTCCTGAGGAGGGCGACGACCAAAAGTACGATGCAGTGCTAGCAAAGTTTGAAGAATATTGCACGCCAAAAATGAACGAGACATATGAACGGTATGTTTTTCGCAACAGAGTACAAGCTGAGTCAGAGCCCATTGAACAGTTCGTCACGGACTTGCGTTTGAAAAGCCAGTCGTGCAACTTTGGCACATTGTGTGACTCGCTAATAAGGGATCAGATAGTTATCGGCGTTTTCGACAAGAAAGTGAGAATGCAACTACTCAAAGAGTCCGATCTGAGCCTGGAGAAGTTAGTACAGATCTGCCAGGCGTCAGAGAGCACCAAGATGCAGCTCAAATCATTCGAGCCCGAAGCAGCAGCACGGCGGTGGATGCGGTACAGGAGAGGGCCGCTAGCAAGAGGAACAGCAAAGGAAAGTCCCGCGCGCCCAAGTCCACAAAGGACACGGACTGTGACAGATGCGGGGGCAAACACGCTCCGAATAACTGCCCCGCTTACGGTGTGGACTGTCGCAAATGCGGAAAGAAGAATCACTACGCCCGGTGCTGCCTGTCAAAGAAGACGGTACAGGTGGTGCAAGGCAGCGACACCGACACGACCGACACAGAAGAGGACGACGAAAAGTTGTTTGTGGGAACTGTGGAGAGCGAGGAGGACAAAAAGGATGAGTGGGTAGCCAATCTGGAAATCAACGGAACGACAATTCCTCTAAAATTGGACACGGGCTCAGTTGAACATACTGACGATGAAAGACTTTAATAAACTGTACAAGAAGCCAAAAGTGCATGTGAAAAAGGTAAATCTGAGAACGTACAATGATGAACCGATTCCTACAAAAGGAGTATGTAGAGTCACACTGTCAAGGGATGGGCGCTCTGTTAAGGCTATGTTTGTGTTGGTTGAGGGCGATACACAGCCCGTATTAGGTCTGAAATCCTGTGAGAGATTGGGTTTTATCAAAAGAGTGCATGTAATTGACAGGTCTGTAGTGACATCTAGTGGTGCAGCTGACAAACAGCATGAGACTGTAGCTGACACAGGGGAGATAAGAGAGCAATACAGGGACGTATTCAGGGGTATAGGATGCCTACCTGGGCAGTACAGAATCCAGTTAAAAGCAAATGCAGAACCAGTCGTCCATGCGGCAAGGAAGGTGCCGGTGACCCTTAAAGCTAGGCTGAAAGCAGAACTGCAATCCCTTATAGAAAAGGGCATAGTGAGGAAAATAGAGGAACCAACTGAGTGGGTCAGTTCTCTGGTAATAGTTGAGAAAAAGAATGGTGACTTAAGGCTCTGTATAGACCCAAAAGACCCGAGCAAGTGGATCAAAAGAGAACACTACAAACTACCAACTAACTCAGACATCACTAGTGCTATGGCAGGCACGCGCTTCTTCTCCAAGTTAGACGTATCATCAGGGTTCTACCAGATCGTTCTAGACGAAGACAGCTCCAAACTCTGTACCTTTAACACGCCTTTTGGAAGGCACTGCTTTCTTCGCTTACCGTTTGGGATATGCTCAACTCCAGAGGTGTTCCACAAAACAGTGCAGCAGCTGTTTGATGGTATGGAGGGTGTGGGTGTGTTTATTGATGACATAGTGGTATGGGGCAAAACAAAAGAAAAACATGATGAGAGATTACGCGGGGTGCTAGAACAAGCACATAGATCAGGGCTTAAACTAAACAAGTTGAAATGTGAGTTTGGGATGACAGAGGTTACTTACCTAGGTGAAAAGGTGTCCGCAGAAGGGATACAGCCTGATCCAGAAAAGATAAGGGTGATAGTAGAGATGCCAGCGCTAAAAGACAAAATAGACCTGCAAAGAGCATTAGGGCTAGTCAACTACATGGGGAAGTTTATACTAAATATGTCTGCTAACACAAAGGCCCTCCGTAGTCTACTGGAAAAGCAAAATGAATGGCAGTGGGAGCACGAACATGCAAACGAGTGGGAGGTGTTAAAGGCCAACCTGATCAAAGAGCCGGTGTTAAAATACTATGATGTTGACAAACCGGTCAAAGTCTCAACTGACGCATCCAAAGAGGGTCTCGGAGTGGTGCTGCTCCAACTACACGGCACACAATGGTCTCCTGTTGCTTACACATCCCGAACAATGTCACCTGCAGAGCGCAACTATGCGCAAATTGAGAAAGAGACATTAGGTGCAGTTTTTGGATGTGAAAAGTTCCACGAATATATCTATGGCAGGGAAATAATACTAGAGACTGATCACAAGCCACTTATTGCCATTTCCAGAAAGCCACTGGGGGATGCACTGCCGCGCATCCAGCGTCTTATGTTACGTCTACAGAAGTACCACATGACATTCGAGTTTACTCCGGGAAAGTACTTAGTAGTGGCAGACGCTCTCAGCAGAGCGAGTTTGAGGGGCACGGCCCCGAGCAGCACCAAGCAGGAGGTGCAAATCCACGTGGACTGTGTGAAAGGCCAGCTGCCTGCATCAAACGAGAAATGGGCCCAGCACGCGCAGGAAACAGCAAGCGACAGAGAGTTGCAGGATGTCATAGCAGCCATCCTCTCACCCGGAGATGAGGCCAGGATACTGCCAAGTCCGTATCGCCACACCAGAGATGAGCTGTCAGTGATCGACGGGGTACTCCTAAAAGGTAAAAAAATAGTAGTTCCCAGCTCCATGAGATCAGAGATGGCTAAGTTAGCACATGAGGGCCATTTAGGAATCGAGAAAAGCAAGAGGCGGGCTCGTGATGTACTGTTTTGGCCATACATGAACAGAGATATTGAGACTCTAGTACAACGATGTGAGATATGCCAACAGCATAGGTATATGCAGCCTAGAGAGCCGCTTCTGCCTCATAGCAAACCGACCAAGCCATGGAGAAAAGTAGGTGCAGACCTATTTCAGCTGAAAGGGAGAGACTATTTAATCATAGTTGACTACCATTCAAACTATCCGGAATATGCGCTGTTGTTTGATGCTACTGCAAAGCAAGTGATCACTCATTCTAAGTCCATTTTCGCAACGCATGGTATTCCAGAAACCTTAGTAAGTGATAACGGGCCGCAGTTTAGTTGTCAGGAGTTCGCAGACTTCGCTAAACAGTATGGATTCAAGCATGTAACCTCAAGCCCACTGTACCCGCAGTCAAATGGTCTAGCGGAAAAGGGAGTGCAAATCATCAAACGGCTGCTAAAGAAAGCAGCGGAAGCGGGTGAGGACCCGTACCTGGCCGTCCTCAACTACAGAGCTTCACCACTGGAATGTGGCCGCTCGCCAGCAGAGTTGCTGATGAACAGGAAGCTCAAGACAAAGGTGCCGTCGGCGGAGCACCTGCTCCAGCGCGCTGACCACCGCACACAGAGAGAGCACAGGTCCAAACATGCCTATGACAAAAGAGCACGGCCCTTGAGACCTCTGGAACGAGAGGACCTAGTGAGAGTCAGATGCGATGGAAGATGGGGACCAGTCGCACAAGTCCTCAAAGAGACTGCTCCAAGATCATATGAGGTACTTACCAAGAGCGGCAACACGATCCGCAGGAATCGGAGACACCTGCTGAAGATTCCACGCTCTGAACCACAGCCTGTAGAGAATGGCAATGACAGGGAGGCTCCGGAAGAGCAAATAAAAGGGGGGCATACTCAATCAGACACAGACAGCCCTCCTGTCGTCGAGTCACCCTCACCTGGGGGGGAGCAGGTTCAGCCACCATCCCCGGGGGTAGAGCGGGTTCAAAGGCCAAGTAGAACCATTGTCAGACCTAGGAGACTTGTAGAGGAGTGCTAATAACACACACAGAGTGGGCTTTTATTTTTAATTTTGTGTTTTATTGCAGCCTTGGAGTTCTGTTCTTGGGGTCATGTTGGGTTCTGGACTCATGTTATTTGTAAATTTATGCTGTATGGTTCCAAAGCAGTGTTTAATTTTGTGAAAAAAAGGGGGAGGTAAAGAGAAGTGTAATAATTGTACTGTTACAGATTGAAGATAACCATCTGTTATTCTTTAAGATCAACTTAATCTTAAATCTTTAGAAAAAGGGAGATGTACCGATAGTGGCCTGTAGGGGCGCTATACAGATACTGCCTGTATGTATGTGCAGAGACCTGCAAATAAAATTCAGTTATAGAAATGGCGACCAAGTGTGCGCGTGCTCAATGATACATACACTAACACACACACATACTAACACCACACACACACATTCCGAAAATATATGAGTAGAAGGTGCGAAAGTACCCACACCTGTACGACACGTCACAGAGAGGATACATACCACCGTCTCTTCAGTTTATTTTCTTGTAGAGCCAGCAGGCAAGAGCATCTCTTCCTCGTCGTCAGTGTCGGACGCCATGACAGAAGAGCGTAAACAACACGCAAGCATTGTGGGTAATGTAGTGTTTCCCGGACAGTTTTACAGGAAACTACAACGCGGAAGTGCGCTCGACTATGGAAGCCCAAATGACTGCGGACATTCCTCGTGGAGTCCGCTCCGCGTACTTTCCGCCCGAGTATGTTTGGGCCTTTAAATGTGATTCATCAGATAAGACACTCGGACACTTGCACGCGCGCAACAGCGGCCAACTTTATTGTTCGTCAGACCCGCCAAAACCCGAACCGCCCGCACGCGCTGATTTACGTTCAAAAACAGAAAACTTTATTGAGTTCACTTCACGTGACAGCCGCCATATACGCCCGTGCTCGACCCATGCAAATGCGACTCTGACGTTGTGGCTTTGTATTTCCAACGCTGCTCGCTGTCTCCGACCGCCATCCAGCAACCCGTTAAGAACGCGAGGTTTGTGCGAACGGCGGAAAGAGCCCAGGCGTGACGTAGCCAGAGCCCGCCATCTTGTTGAACTGCTCAGGATTATGAAGGGATTCCACATATTTTATGCATATTCCGCATATTATGCATAATTTTAATGTTCCGCTATTTTTTATAGGTGCCCCCGATCATCCCCGATAGCCTCCAAAAAGAATCAAGGCCCCAAGTGCTTTAGTTTGGCCGTTTATAGACTCCCACACAGACACACACCAGACACACATTGTGAAAATACGGGGGTCGATTGTAGATTCTTCAAGGTCTCTGGTTTTGCTTTTACTTGGACTTCTCTTTCATTTTTTCTCTTTCTCTTTTAATTTACTTATTGCATGTGTTCGAGTATTTAAAAAATAATGCATATCTGGGGGGGGGGCAGTTAGCACTGTCACTCCACAATAAGCGGGTACAGGGTTTAATTCTAGCACATCTGTGCAGACTTTGCACGTTTTCCCTGTGGGATTTCTACCACAGTCCAAAGATATGCATGTTAATAATAATAATAATGATAATAACAATAATGATAATAATTATTATAATAATAATAATTATTATAATAATAATTTATATATATATATATATATATATACAGTGCTGCTTGAAAGTATGTGAACCCCTTGAGCAGTTTAGATTTTTCTGTTGTTTTACCATGATTTTCTTATTCTATCATCACCAGTTTTTATGTATGAAATGTCAGATATATGTTTATCAGTTGCATGTACTTGTTTAGTGGGACTTGTTTAAGTAGCCCAAAAACTACATGAAACATGGAATTAGTCTATGTGCAAAAGTAAGTGAACCCCCAGCTGCATTGGTTAAGTCAAGCAGATAACAGACTCGAGTGAAACACATTTGGGTGCTTAATTAATCATTTAAGCAGACCAATGAAATGAGACATCCTTGGGAAAGGGTTTGGCCTGCACTAATTAAAAGAGAGAGGAAACCAACCAAACCACTGTGGTCCCATACAAATCAACAATGCCGAGAGCAAAGGAGATATCCGAGGACATGAAGAAGAGGGTAGTGATAGCCCATCAGTCTGGGGAGGGATATAAGACCATCTCCAAAAGATTCCAGCTCCATCAATCCACTGTAAGACAAATCATTTACAAATGGAGGGCCTTCAACATGACAGCAACTCTGCCTAGAAGTGGATGCCCATCAAAACTATCACCCAGAAGCACCAGAAAAATAATAAATCAGGTAAAGGCCAACCCACACATCACCTCTAGAGAGTTGCAGACCTCTCTGGTAGCATCTGGGACAAATGTGCATGCGTCTACAATCAGACGAAAATTTAATAGCCATGACATTCATGGGAGGGTTGCTAGAAGGAAGCCTCTGCTCTCAAAAAAGAACAAAGCTGCCCATTTCAACTTTGCCAGAGAGCACTTGGACAAACCAGAGACCTTCTGGAAGTCCATTCTCTGAACAGACGAGTCCAAAATAGAATTATTTGGTCACAATCAAAACCAACATGTTTGGAGAAAAGCCAACACTGCATATGAAGAAAAGAACCTCCTCCCAACAGTGAAGCATGGTGGTGGAAATATGAAGGTCTGGGGCTGCTTTTCTGCTTCTGGACCTGGACGACTCCATATTATCCAAGGAACCATGAATTCTCTGGCATATCAACAAATTCTTGACCAGAATCTCCTGCCATCAGTCAGGGAGTTGAAGCTGGGACGAAAATGGATTATGCAACAAGACAATTACCCAAAGCATTCCAGCAAAACTACAAAGGAATGGCTTCAGAGAACGAGGATTCGAACTCTGGATAGACCCAGTCAAAGTCCGGATCTTAATCCAATTGAAATGTTGTGGCGAGACCCGAAGAAGTTGGTACATACCAGATGTCCCTCCAGCCTCTCTCAACTGGCTGAGTTCTGCAAGGAGGAGTGGGCAATAAGCAAATGCGAGAGACTGGTTAGTGGTTACAGAAGACGTTTGGTTGAAGTAATGGCTGCAAAAGGAGGAGCCACAAGCTACTAATAGAAGGGTTCACATACTTTTGCACATGTTAAATTTTCAGTTTTTGTGAAATAAACTACCTTTGTTGAATTAAATAATGAAAATATATCTCTTTTTGTGTGTGTGTCCATTATTTGGAAGGTGTGCTTTACAAATTGGGATTTGGATGTATGTGTAATAAGCTTATTTTAATGTTTTTTACAAAAACAGTGACCATGTCTGGAGGGTTCACAAATTTTCAAGCAGCACTGTATATATATATATATATATATATATATATATATATATATATATATATATATATATATGTGATGGCCTGGTGGCCTGTCCAGGGTGTCTCCCTGCCTGCTGCCCAATGACTGCTTGGATAGGCTCCAGCATCCCCCGACCCCGAGAGCAGGATAAGCAGTTTGGATAATGGATGGATAATAATAATAATAATAATAATAATAATAACGAAACAAAAAGTACTCCATAGCTAACCAAGCCGCAATGTTCAGAAGAGAGCTCAACCTCCCTGAAACATCACAACCTGAAAATGAAACTCCAACCATCCACGCCCAAAAAGTCAAACAAAAAGCAAAGCGTCACACCCAAGAACAAATGAACAAAAATGGGAAGGGAAACAAATGCCTGGGGAATACCCAAAAAGAGTAGGTGAGAAAGATGTAGACCAACATATGATCAACCAATGGCTCAAAACAGCTGGGCTGAAATCTGAAACAGAGGGCTTTATCATCGCTGCCCAAGACCAGGCCATCAAGACCAATTACGACCTGAGAAAAATCTTCACAGATGGCACAGACCCAGCGTGCAGGATATGTGGTCAATTCCAGGAAACCATTGACCATATCGTGGCAGGGTGCCCTGAGCTGGCCAAAACTGAATACCTACAAAGACACAACAAGGCTGCCACATACCCGCACTGGAACATCTGCAAAGAATTCAACATCAACACAAAAGAAAAATGGTATGAGCACGAGCCCCAAACAGTAACAGAAAAAGACGACATCACAATCTTATGGGACATGACAATACAGACAGAATGTGAGATAAAGGCCAACAGACCAGACATCATCATCAAGAACAAAAAAGAAAAAAGATGCCTACTCATCGACATGTCCACCCTGACTGGAAGGAGCATCTCAGTAAAAGTAACTGAAAAACTGTTGAAATATAAAGACCTTGAAATCGATATTGAACGAATGTGGGGAATGAAAACCACAACAATACCAGTAGTGATAGGAGGCCTGGGACTTGTAAAAAAAGGGATGGAGAAGTACACTCAACGGATCCTGGGTAACATCAAAATACAAGAATTACAGAAGATCGCACTACTTGGAACATCTCATGTCCTAAGAAAGGCACTATCCATCAAATAGACTTCTACCTCATTCTAACCCTAGGCCCAAGGAATGGGCCCGGTTATTATGTTGTATTATGGCATTGTAGTTACCTACTTGCAGGTTTCATATTCACCAGATGGTCCCTTTAAGACAGTGGGCGGGGGTTAGCAAAGGGGATTGTGGGTAGACATGAGGCTAAGGTTTAGCAGAATGAACTGCTGACTTAGTTGTTGTTGGAGGAAATAAATTACCTCACAGCTGTGTGGTCAAAAGGAGAAGTGGCCTCGTCTCCTTTCTGTCATCCTCCATATTGGTGACCCCGACGTGGGCCATGGAGAACGAAGCTACCAGTGCAGCGGCAGTGGTTAACGCCGTCTCGCTCAAACTGCCTGACTTCTGGGAAACAGCTGCGGCAGCATGGTTCGCTCACATCGAAGCCCAGTTCGCTATTAGGAACATAACCGTGGATGAGACCAAGCACTACTATGTCGTGGTGGCACTCGGAACATCTACAGCGTCATGGATATTGGGCCTGCTGCAAGCCCCGCCGCCTGTGGATAAGTACGGTATGATTTAAAGTCACTTGCTGCAGGCTTTTGAGTTAGCAGAGGTGGAGCGGGCGGACTGGTTGTTTTCGCTGCAAGGCTTGGGAGACGGCAAGCCATTGGAACTAATGGACAAGATGCTGAGTATGCTGGGTTCGTATGACCCCGCCTTCCTTTTCGGCCAGCTGTTCCTTTGTCAGCTCCCCTCGCACGTCCATGCTGCCTTGGCCAGCTCCAAGTTGTCCACCACCAGCAACCTTCAGGAGTCGGCCGCGGAGGCTGACAGGATTTTTCTCGCCAGTTGACAGCATTGTGCGGCCGCTCTGTTGCCTGCCCACGCTCTTCCACCACCGCCGGTTGAGGCTGTGGGCATCGCCGCGGCAGCAGTTTCTCATCGGCACCAGGACTCAGGGGGACTGTGCTTCTACCATGGTAGGTTTGGAACAAAAGCCAAGCAATGGCGTGCACCATGCACTGTCAGCAGGGCGGGAAAAGCCAGGGCCGGCGCTCAGTAGTAGCCCTGAGCGTTGGCCAGGAAGGCAGGCTGCTCTTTTTTCAGGACACCATCTCTGGCCGGCGGTTGCTAGTTGATTCGGATGCGCAGCGGAACATCCTGCCTGCGACACCAGTGGATGCAATGGCTGGCGGATTCGGCCCCCCTATGGATGCTGCTAATGGCACCCCCATACGCACCTATGGCACAAGGTATGTGGAGGTGGTTTTTGGAGGTCGGCGGTTCGGCTGGGACTTTGTAATGGCGAAGGTGTCCATTGCCCTCTTGGGTGCGGATTTCCTGCGCGCTTATGGACTGTTGGTAGACGTTAAAAACCGCCGCTTGATTGACGCCATCTCCTTCTGTTCCTACCCATGTATGCTGGGAGAGGCGGGTCCCATTGGCTTGTCCAACATGATTGCCACCAGGGATGAATTTCAGCGTCTGCTCGCTGAGTGTCCGGACCTCACAACGCCCATCTTCTCATCAGATGTCACCAAGCATGGAGTGGAACACTACATCACCACCACGGGCCCCCCAGTCTACGCCCATTCACGGCGCCTCAACCCAGCCAAGCTCGCCATCGCCAAGGAGTTTGCCAACATGGAGCACCTTGGCATCGTGCGCCACTCCGTCAGTCCATGGGCCTCCACGCTGCATATGGTCACGAAGGCTAACGGTGGCTGGCGCCCATGTGGTGATTACTGCCGCCTCAATAACGCCACGACGCCAGACCGCTACCCTGTCCCGCACATCCAGGACTTCTCCGTGCACTTGGCGGGGGTGGTCATCTTCTCCAAGGTGGACCTCGTGCGCGGATACCACCAGGTGCCGGTCCGCCCGCAGGATGTGCCGAAGACGGCAGTAGTCACGCCATTTGGCCTGTTCGAGCTGCTGCTGATGCCATTTGGGTTCGAGGGGGCTGCACAGACCTTTCAGCGGTTCATGGACTCTGTGCTGCAAGATATGCCGTTCCTGTTTGTTTACCTGGATGTCATTCTCGTGGCCAGTACGTCCACAGCGGAGCACCTGGTCCACCTCCGGCAGCTGTTCGAACGGCTCAGCCAGCATGGGCTCATCGTCAACCCGGCAAAGTGCCAGTTGGGCCTGCCAACCATTGATTTCCTTGGGCACTGGGTTACAAAGGACTGAGCAACCCCCCTCCCTGACAAGGTGGACGCCATCGCCAGGTTCCCACGCCCAAACACGGTGAAGTCCCTGCAGGAGTTCCTGGGCATAGCGAACTTTTACAACCGGTTCATTCCCCGGGCGGCTCATCTTATGCGCCCCCTGTATGAGGCTCTGAAGGGTAAGGACCCCAAGGGCCCAGTGGACTGGTCTGAAGAGAGAAACTGGGTGTTTGAGGATGCTAAGGCTACGCTGGCTGATGCCGTCTTGTTGGCGCACCCATCACCAACTGCCCCAGTAGCACTCACCACGGATGCCTCAGATTGCGGCGTGGGGACAGTGTATGAGCAGTGGGTGGGCAAAGCCTGGCAGCCACTTGCTTTTCTCAGCTGCTAACTGTGCAGCAGTGAGAGGAAATGCAGTACCTTCAACCGGGAGCTTCTTGGCCTGTTTCTCGCCATCCACCGCTTCCGGTTCCTGCTGGAAGGCCTCCGGTTCTCTGTGTTTGTGGACCACAAACCACTGACATTCACCATGGCCAAAGCCACTGAGCCGTGGTCTGGGCGCCAGCAGCGCCAGCTCTCTTACATCTTGGAGTTCACCACTGACATCCGGCACGTCACTGGCAAGGACAACTTCGTCACGACTGCCTCTCCCGGGCGATGTTGGGGGCTGTCCACTTGGGACTTGACTACGCAGCCATGGCTGCAGACCAGGCTGCTAACACAGAAGTGCAGGCCTATCAGACTGCTGACACTGGGCTGCAGTTGAAGGATGTGGTGTTCGACGACGCTGGGGCCACGCTTCTCTGTGACATCTCCACGGGTCAGCCCCGGCCCATGGTGCCCACGGGCTGGCGGAGACGGGTTTTCAATGCCATCCATGGCCTTTCACACCCAGGCATGAAAGCGTCAACAAAGTTGGTGGGGGACAAGTTCATGTGGCATGCCCCATGAAGGACGTCAAGGACTGGGCAGGCACCTGCGTGGCATGTCAGTGCTCCAAGTTTCACTGCCACACCAAGGCACCCCTGGCACTGTTCCCAGTGCCTGAGAGGCGTTTTGACCATGTAAATGTGGACCTAGTGGGACCCCATCCCTCCTACCGTGGTTTCACTCATCTCCTTACCATGGTAGACATGACCACTAGGTGGCCAGAGGCTATTCCGGTATCGACCACCATGTCTGCTGAGGTGGCCCGGGCGTTCATCGGGTCCTGGGTAGCCAGGTTTGGCACGCCATCTGACCTCACTTCCGACTTGGGCCTGCAGTTCACATCCAAGCTCTGGACTGCAGTCGCTGAAAGCCTAGGGGTGAAGCTGCACTGCACCACGGCGTACAACCCACAGGGCAACGGTTTATGTGAGCGGTGTCATTGTTCTATGGAGGCCGCTCTTCGGGCCAGTCTCACAGACAGTAGCTGGGTCGACCGGCTCCCATGGATCATGCTTGGCCTGCAGACCGCCTCTAAGGAAGACCTCCAGTCCTCGTCGGCCGAGCTGGTTTACGGCCAGCCACTGCAGGTCCCGGGGGAATTTCTCCCAGACGGCGTGCACCGTGGTCTGCTGCCCGCCAACGGGCTGTGTTCCAGGACGCTGCCGGCGTTTTCACTCCAGTCCTAACTTTGCGGCATGGCCTCCCTCAGTCTTACATCCCCAAGGACCTGCAGTCGGCTGGGTACGTCTTCATCTGGCATGACGCCCAATGTACCCCCCTGTAGCCCCCCTACGATGGCCCCTTTCGTGTCCTGGCAGCGGGGGCTAAGAACTTTGTTGTGGATGTCGGTGGTAAGTAGGAGTGGGTTTCGGTGGACCGCCTCAAGCTGGCTCACCTGGACTTGGACAGGCCGGTTCAACTGGCGCAGCCCCCTTGGCGTGGATGCCCCCCTGCCCCTACACCCATCAAAAGGAGCCGTTTTGGCCGCATTATTCATCCCCCGCCACGTTGATTTTTTTTTTCTTTTTGTCATGGTGAATTCTGGGGGGGTGCGTGTAGTGACCTACTTGCAGGTTACATATTCACCAGACAGTCCCTTTAAGACAGCAGACGGGGGTTAGCAAAGGGGATTGTGGGTAGACACGAGGCTGAGGTTTAGCAGAATGAACTGCTGACTTAGTTGTTGTTGGAGGAAATAAACGACCCCACGGCTGTGTGATCAAAAGGAGAAGTGGTCTTGTCTCCTTTCTTTCATCCTTCACAGCATGAAGTTGAAGGAAATTTGTATACTACTAATAATAATCATTACATTTTATATAGTGCTTTTCTAGACACCCAAAGTGTTTCACGTTGAAGGGGGTAACTCACCTCAACCACCACTAATGTGTAGCACCCACCTGGGTGATGCATGGCAGCCATTTTGCACCAGAATGCTCACCACACATCAGCTTGAGGTGGAGAGGGAGGAATCATTGAGTGAATTACATGGGGGGAGGATTAGGTGGTCAGATGGAGACAGCCAGTTTGGGAATTTTGCCAGGACACTGGGGGACCCCCTACTGTGGTGAGGGAAGACATGCGGGTGGCTGGTGTGACAGGAAGATGCAGAAGACAGGAAGAAATGGAAACGGATGATCCGCTGTGGCGACCCCTAACGAGAGCAGCCAAAAGTAGTTGTGGTAGTAGTACAGGGGGACCCCCTACTCTTTGCGATAAGTGCCATGGGATCTTTAATGACCCCAGTGAGTCAGGACCTTGGTTTAATATCTCATTCGAAGGACGGAATGTTGGATAAAGTGGAGTCTCTAAATTGCTCATCGGTTTGATTGGTGTGTGAGTGATTGAGTCTTGGCCCTGTGATGGACTGGCGACCTGCCTTCCTCCGAATGCATGCCAGAATTGACTCCATTCCCCCAACCTGAATTGGCTTAGATGGGTGTAGATGATAAATGGGTGGATGGATGGATAAGTAATTTGAACCCCCAAATGTTTTTTTTAGCTATTTACAAATTGCTCAGAGTAGCTTCTAAATCTTTTATTTAATGAAGACAATATGAGAATAATAAGCACGTTGAATAATAAAGTACATAAATGTGAAAGTAAAAAAAAAAGTATTGTAAGTTATACATGCTGAAATCATATTTACGAACACTGGGCACAGCCCCAGAATGAACATATGTGCAAACAATCATCAAACATAGAAAGTATAAAGTGGAATACTTCACGACTGCTTTAAATAAGTTAGATTCTTTACATAATTCCACATAGAATAACCCCACTTTGCCTCTGCCCTCACACCAACAAGAACTTAATTTTTATTTTTCCAAATGAGAGTGATTCTAAGAAATGCAGCAAGCAAAAGTACAATAAAAGGACAATAAAACACATTGCCATCACCCAGCATACATAAACATATGCACAATTTACATGATTCTTTAGAAAAACTATATTTTGCAAAATACCTATATTCTAGATATTGTTGAGCATAGCATCTACTATTAAAACAGATATTTCATAAATGTATGTCCAAATTCTGATACTGCTGAAAGTGTAATATGCGTGTGTGTTATCTATATCATGCATGGTAGATTTAGGCTAAGGAATGTACTGTACGTATATCTTTGACTTTATTATTATAATTTATTTTGTCAAAATAATGATTTTGTCATATGTGATCTTTTTGTATATCTGGTTCTTGTCTCCCACAAGCACCAGGTCATATTCCTGCTATGTGAAAATGCACTTAAACAATAACGGTATTATTATTTTTGTGCCCGATGTTCCTATTATGTGCAATAATTATTGTCTTGTTGTTATTCTTTTAACTGTCCCTGAGGGTTCACTGCAGACACAAGAGAAGGGGTGTGCAGTCTCCAAGTTTGTCCAGCCCCTCTACTGCCTCAATCAGGCCCTCCACTCTCTCTGGGGGGAGCACTGCCCCTGCGTTGTCCCTGAACTTCTCCCTCAGACTCTCGCTGGTCAGCGGGTTGCGCCAGTGGCCATAGAAGGTGTCACAGCGACCTTTCAGAATATCACCACCAACAAGCGTCACCTGGACTTCGCCATACATGCGATCGAAGTTGGCTGGGTTGTCGTCGGGATGCTCCACACGGACACGGCTCAACAGCGCCAGCAGGTCAGGTCGCCTCAAAGCAGCAGGGGAAAAGGATTGCACCATCACTGTACCATCGAGGAGAGCACTGCAGGCATTGAACTGAAAAGAGTGGCGTGCCTGGTGCTCAGACTCAGGGAAAGGTCTGTTGATGTACTTGGACTGAGGGATTCTGAGCAGGATGTCCTGGACCTGGTGAGGGGCAACTGTGCCAGAATCAGCCCCAACAAGAAGCTTATGGACAGATGCGGCTGCATCTACCACCCAGTGCATCCCCAGGTGGGCGGGGAAACGCTTGAAGCCAATGTCCTGCTCCTCTAACAGGAAGGAATGGCCTTCGTTGGGTGAGCTCAAAGTTTTTGGCACATAGTCTTCATAAAAGGCATTGAAGCCTGCAACGCCTGCAACAGCATCCAGGATCAGCGGACTAGCTTCTAGACCTCGAGAGGCCAGCAGAGCAGCCTCCATGCCCAGTCGTGAAGCATTGCCAATGTGGAGGGGCTTTGACTGGGTGGCAGCGTTCGCCATTGGGGCTCCAGCTAAAGAGGCAGCAATGGCCAAAGCATGGCTGCACTGGTAGCGATCCAGAGATAAGAGACTGGCAGAGGCTGCTGCACTTCCCATGGTCCCTACTACACTGGGAGGGTGGAATCTGATACAGATGGGGGAAGGGGTGAGAGTAGACAGAGACACAGAAAGAGAGCGACAGAGAAACCTTGGTCAGATGTTTTGGTGCTATTTGCCCTTATGACTAATAGGGCGTTTTAACTGGCTGCACCTGCTGTCATTATGGTGTAACAGCAGAGCTGTTGTGAGTGAAGCTGTTGTGCGACAGAACAGGTCTATTTCAAGAATGTTAAAGGAAATAACAGATTATAAATCACTTCGGTGTATTCTCCAAAAAAGAAAATAAAGTGGTGGGTTATTTAACCTTGCATAAACATCTGCCTAAGAGAGGCCTCAAACTATTCTTCTCTTCTTTGCTAGTTGTTTTAATGCTACCATAGAGCCTCAGACATTCAGGAAGAGCAGCAAAAGGGCTTTCACACCTCAGTGACACTAACAAGAGACTTGACTTTATAATGCACAGACCTCTCTGAACCACCCTGCAGAGAGCCGCACACACACACACACACACACACACATATAAGGGTCTCCCTCGAAACTCACTTTATTAGGCAAGAAGCTTAGCCTTGCAGCTATAAAAAAAAACTATAGAAAAAAAATTGAATTTTCAGTCACGAACTCAGCTTTACGTCCATGAAAATGTGCTTATTGGCAGCAAATCTATGCTTAGCCAACTGTTTAATACTGTTCAATCAGACTCACAATCTTGAATACTGAAAGCCTAAGGTTGCCAGCATACCAAATCTGTCTGTGTCCAATCCTGTACATGCCCTGTGATGCTCACCTCTTGGGGATGTTGTGGGCCTCGTTGGAGAATCTCATCAGTCGGCCCTGGATCTCAATGCCAATGTTGAAAGCCAGCAGCATGTCCAGGCCACTGGGTTTGTTGTTCTTTGGCATCATGTCACTGATGGCTAACAGAGCAGGAAGGACTGCTCCTGAGGGGTGAGTTGCAGGATGCCAAGTATCATCAAAGTCCATGGAGTGAGTCTGCAGAAAACAGACAATTTAAGTTTGAATGATAACCTTGTTTATGCTGTCAGGAGATACTTTACAATAGTAGGATAATTGGACGATTATTCTCTTTATTTTGTTTATTTGACCAACACTATGTATCGAACAAAAGCATTTTAGTATTAGCAGATTATATTCTGATCAGTCACGGCAATTATATATCACTCTCTGGGACCCAATATCGGGAAAGCCCATAGTGCAAGGAAGTATGAGTAAGTTCAACCCAGGATTTCCATTAGGACCCTCCTGTGGATGGTTGTCTAAACTGTGCCATAAGTGTAAAAAACTGTGGTCTAGTTATAGGGATGGGCTTTTATAGTTATGTGTTCCCCAAACAGTCTGGTGTGCAGGGGACACCGCTGACATATCTGTTCTAGCCATGTCTACCCACCGCCACTCCATTGACAAAGGCTGCAAGTGTTGGGGAAAGCCTTGTGCCCCTGCGTCCGTACACCGAGCTGATGTCATCAGGAGCGTACATGTACTGAGCAGGAGAGAAAGAGACACTTGATTCGAGGGAATGGTCACAAGAAAATTGTAAATAAGAGCCTTTATACTCTGGCTGGAAACCTCCAGAATAGTGAGCTAGTTCCTCATTACTCTCTCTCTCGTTCTCTCTCGTTCTCTCGTTCTCTCTCTCTCTCTCTCTCTCTCTCTCTCTCTCTCTCTCTCTCTCTCTCTCTCTCTCTCTCTCTCTCTCTCTCTCTCTCACACACACACACACACACACACACTCACACACACACACACACTCACAAAGCAGACTCAACAACTCAGTACAGAAAAATCAGGTAATAACTGTTTGGACAGTGAAGGCTGAATAAGGGTCTTTGTAAGTAATATGTCACTGAGGGAAAATGCTCATCAAAGAATGAATTATTTGTTCCCATTTTCCTTATTTTGACCAAATGCTGGAGGAGATCAGGCAGGCTAGCTCTGTTTCTTCTTTAAAATCTCTCTTAAAAACTTGTTTTTTCCGAATTGCTTTCTCTTAAATCTGCAATTCTTCTGTTTTCACTTTACTTGTTTTTACTGTGTGTCAGCAACTTATACCTTGTTGCTTGTTACTATTACTGTATCAATTTTACTTTCATTTATTATCTCTCTGGTAATTTCTCTTGTTTTTATGTCTTTGTAAAGCACCTTGTAACTTGTTTTTGAAAAGTGGTATGTATAAATGTATTATTATTATTATTACTATTATTACTATTATTATTAAATGAACTTTAATAACTGGAGATTTTTCTTCGGGGATATCTGTTAACATGTAACATTTTGCAGTGATTTGCTCTGATTGGTCCAGTTTTTTCCTGTCAGATCAGATAGGAGTTAGAAGATGAGTTTTTTTTCCTTCTTTCACTTTCTCTTTCGCTCCTTTCCCTTGGCTCACCAGACAGTGCTGGAGGGCCAGTTCAAACACATCCGTGGTGCTGCCGAGGAGGCTTACTCCGATGCTGTCCAGCACCATCCTTTTACTTCGGTGGAGCACCGTGGAGGACAGGTGTTGGGGCTTGATCTCACTGATGAACCTCCCAAAGCTGCCAGTGACTGTTTTCTCATGGGCTGGATGCTCCACAACTATGTGAGGGAGGACAATTGATCTTTTTTTAAAAACATTTTTTTACTACTTTTATTAATCTCCGTGGGGGCAATTCTTTCTCTGCATTTTACCCATTCTAGCTGTGTAGCTAGGAGCAGTGGGCAGCCGCCAAGTTCGAACCCAGGACCTTCTTGCTGTGAGTTGACAGCCTTTTTTATTTTTTAAGGTAGGTTAGAAAGGTAAGATAGATTTGATGTCTAACGGAATTTAAAACAATAAAAAATTAAGCAATGGAATGAGGGTAATGTGGACAGGAAGAGAAAGGTGAGGAGAACTGCTCCATGTTCAGTCTGATGACATCTCAAGTGAAATATAGTCAAGAAATCTAAGAGAATCAATGTGAGCCATGATGGAAAGTTACAACAAACTTGGCTTACCTTCCACTGAGGTCTTGTGTATGCCCCTCATTGCACACACTGGTCTAATAGTTTTCTGTGGGAGGCAGAGATCAGGTGGGTTAATATGTTTTCTGAGACTTCTGACAGAGTGAAAGATCAATTAGAGATAATGGATGAGTGCAGTGACCTTTTTCTCACTTTTTTCCCCTTGGCCAGACACACTTCTTATTACATCAGCCTTTCGGTAGGAATCACTTATAAAGAATATTGCTTTGCCCATGTGCTTTTTTGTATGAAAGAACCATTGTACAGGTAAGGCAGTGCAGGTGTGCAGTGTGCAGTTCAGTCAATGTGAAAACACAATTCTATGAAATGGACCCATGTCTAATTGCAAAATTTGACACACTGTAATAAAAACATCAAAATATTAAATAGCCAATCTTTGTGGTTTTATAATTTTTTATCATTCTATTTATTCACTAAACTGACAGGGAATTTCCTGTCCAGGAGACGTGGACTGAGACAGCAGTGGATACTGCCAGGTACACCCAGGTCAGTAGTTAGCAAAAGGAAGTAGTATGCCTCTAAAACTAACATTATGGTGAGAGTCAGAGTCCAGCACTCTGAGCAGTCCACTTAAATCTCTCAGGGGTGAGAGAAACCTCTTCTCCCAATCCCTGGCAGATCAGGGAGCTGGATCCCTTTCAACTTGAGCATAATACTTCCAAATATTCTGAACGTTACCTGTAGTTTGGAGAGCATAGTTTAACTGTCTTCTGTCTTCTTTAGACTGTTTCGGCCTCTGTCTTCTTGTTGTCAGCTTATCTTCTTTTCTTTGAGGTTTCCACCGTCTGATTTTTCAGCGTTAGAAATATGCAGTTGTCAAGATGTGACAAAGAATGCTGATATCTTTCAGGTAAAGATCTACCTGTCTTTTATAGCCCAGCATGGACGTATGCAACCGATAACTGGGCTGGGAGGAACTGGGGAGGGCAAGAGCATAACAAAAGTTTCCAGTTAAAGGGAGGGATTTCCAAACTAACCATCATTATTTCCATCACCATCATCATCATCATCTTCATTATCATCATCATCAGACGTCGAGGAGGAGGAAGAGGAGGAAGTGAATTGTCTTGGGGCTGAAAAACAGTGACATCTCCCTTAAGGGGGTAACTGGGCTGTATTGTGAATTTTTACATGGAACTCCTACACCCAGAGAAGCCATACGAGAAACTTAAGAGCCTGCTTCAGCAACTCATCACTTCACCTTTCTGAGCATCATCACCAAGTAAGTCCTTACTTTCTTGTCTCATCACCCCCATTAATTGACATTAGCTATCAAGATGTCCTCCTTACACATTTTGTGTGCAACTTTTAAAATGATACATCAGTTTGGACAAAATGACTGGCTTCTCTTCTGTCAGATTAATGTGTGAGCAATACATAATAATATACTACTATATAGTACCATGCTCTAAATCAAATGAAAAATCAAATCAATTTTATTTGTATAGCCCAATATCACAAATTACAAATTTGCCTCAGTGGACTTAACAGCAGCAAAACAATCTAAGCAAAACAATCAGTATTTCATGCTGGCATAAAGCAGATGTAGTCATGCTGTGGTGTGATTATCCCATCATAATGCGTAAAAACCAGTTGTGCGTGTGAAACATTTATTTTAAATATGCTGTAGTTTTTCATTTGGCACAAGTGCACTTTTTTTCTGACTGGGAGGCTTTGGTGGGAGCCTACTTAGTTAATCATTGCAATGAAACTAAATATAGCAACCTGTGTGTTCTCCCCACCTCTTGGCACTGTTAAACTTCAACAATAGGGGCAGAAACACAACCCGGCAACTTTCTGAAAATGATCAGGGTGAAAAGACTCAAGAAAACATAGTCTGAGGGAGTAAGAAATCCTGCCTTTCACTTGAGTTAGTCGTCATATGTGACTAAAAGCCCATCAATTATTTTTGACAGGAACTTGTACATTTGTGTTCCTTATCCAAGTGTTCCTTTCTTATCACAGCATCATTCCCTTGCTTTTGATATTGATTCTTTTTACTGTTTGTAGATATGTTAGCATGTAGAGGGCACTCATCTCCTTAAAATTACCATAGGGAACTTGTCTAGAAATGTCAGTATTTAGGCAAGGCAAGGCAACTTTATTTATTATAGCACATTTTATACAAGGCAGACTCAATCTGCTTCACATATAAACAAAATAAAAATAAAAAAATATTCAATAAAAAATAATTTAACAACTAATTCACCAAGACATTTAAATTAAAGAATAAAATAATAAAATCAAAATGTAATGCAAGGTTTACAACTTTGCAAAAGTCAAAGTGCAAGGTTTGCAGTTTACGAGAATTCAATGGTAGATGTAAACATTTTTATTATGGACTTAAAAGTCGCCAGTGTTGGAGCAAGTCTCAAATCTTCTGGAAGTTTATTCCAACACACCTATCTTGGCCCGTGACCAAGGCAAGGCAGGGCAAGATGTGTTAATATAACACATCTCCGCAACAAGGCTGTTCAGAATGCTCCACACAAAACACAGAAGGCATAAAGGCAAGAGAGGCAACACAAGGCAAAAAAAAAAAAACCCAACAAAAAAAAAAACCTCAAAACAAACAACCTCCCCCAAAAAAACTCAAAAACCAATAAAAAGAGTAAAGGTTACAGTGCAGTACAAGATGAAAATCAAAAGCTTCAAGCCTTATTCAGCAAAAGGCAGCAGCAAAGAGAAAAGTCTTCAGCCTAGATTTAAAAGAACTGGTTGTTGTAGCAGACCTGCAGTTTTCAGGGAGTTTGTTCCAGATATGTGGTGCATAAAAACTGAAAGCTGCCTCTGGGGACAGAAAGCAGACCTGTCCCAGGTGTTGTGAGAGGTCTGGATGGGTCATAGTGTAGCAGTAGGTCAGACATATTTTGGCCTTAAACCATTCAGTGCTTTAAAAACCAACAGAGGGGTTTTAAAAACAATTATTATCAATGTATTATCAATTATACTCAATTTGGATTAAGCAGAGTATTTCTAATAGCAGGGCATTGATTCATTTCTCACTTTAAGTCAAGTCAGTTTTATTTGTATAGCCCAATATTGCAAATTACAAATTTGCCTCAAGGGGCTTTACAGCAACACAACACTCTGTCCTTAGACCCTTGCATCGGATAAGGAACAACTCCCTAAAAAAAACCTTTAACAGGGAGAAAACATAGGAAGAAATCTCAGGGAGAGCAACAGAGGAGGGATCTCTCTCCCAAGATGGACAATGTGAATGGATGTTGTGTTTACACAATTTACAGAATACAACATTGAAAGTGGATAACAGAATTATAATGGAATTATAAACGTTACCAGTTGAGTCTCTAGTGTTACCCACACAAATTACATTCGACTTTGCCGGTTGAGTCTCTAGTGTTATCCACATACATTACATCCAACTTTGCCGGTTGAGTCTCTAGTGTTATCCACATACATTACATCCAACTTTACCGGTTGAGTCTCTAGTGTTATCCACATACATTATGTCCAATGGTTTCACTTTGTGCCCTGCTTGTTTACAGTAGTATTGAGCTAAATATGCAAAATAGATATACTTATGATTCTCACTGTCCCTCTAACCATGCTATCTGGGGTGGTGGAGCCAGGTAGGGTGAAGGATAGTTATGAAGGGGCGTCCGGATAGCGTAGCAGTCTATGCCGTTGCCTACCAACATGGGAATCGCCAGTTCGAATCACACTGTTACCTCTGGCTAGAATTGTGACTGTAGGGACACAATTGACCATGTCAGTTGTGTCCCTGCAGACACAATTGACTGTGTCTGCGAGTGGGAAGCCACATGTGGGTATGTTTCCTGGTCGCTGAACTAGCACCTCCTCTGGTCGGTCGGAGCACCTGTTCAGGGGGGAGGGGGAACTGGGGGGAATAGCGTGATCTTCCCACGTGCTGCATCCCCCTGGCGAAACTCCTCACTGTCAGGTGAAAAGAAGTGGCTGGCAACTCCACATGTATCGGAGGAGGAATGTGGAGTATGCAGCCCTCCCCGGATTGGCAGACGGGGTGAAGCAGCAACCAGGATCGCTCAGAGAGTGGGGTAATTGGACAGGTACAGTTGGGGAGAAAAAGGGGAACCCCCCCCCCAAAAAAAGGTATGAAGCTCAGGCCATCTCTCTAGCCACACTGCTAGCCTGGAAACTGCTACTACAATTCTGTAAATCTGAGAAACTCCCAATGTTTGATATGTGGCTGAAGGAATTAGGAAATGTATTACTAAAATTAAATTCACTATGTTAAACAGAGAGGGACTCTCTAGGAAAATCTGGTAACCGGTCGTCAATCTGATTGGAAAAATAGGTCAACTATGTCATAGGGTCATACCTTGTAACTTATGTGATGAATTATGTGTAACTTCTCTTTTGTCTTACCACCAATGTTTATTTTCTTTTCTTTTGTTGTTGTTTTTTTACTAATTCACTGTGCATTTGTTGTTTGTTTGTTCTGTTGTATTTCTATACCGCTTTTCAAAATCAATTAACAGATGTTATCAAATCAAATCAAATGTCTTTATTTCGAACATCCAAAATAAAAGAAAACATGACCAAGCATAAATTTAAAAAAAAATCAAAAACAAAAAACAACAACAACAAATGATAAAAATGAAGCCAGAAGAATTCAACAAAAGAATTCTCAATAGAGAACCCAACAAATATATATCTGAAAAGGAGCAGGAGGAAGTTATTACTTATAATTCCCTACCTCCGCTAATGCTCACTTAATAAACCTAAATAATAAACTTAGTTTTTCACATATCAGAGTATGTCATTCTCAATATTTATCTGAGAATGACTTAATGAAAAAAAAACAAGCAATAAAAGCAATAAAAAAAAACAAAAAAAGAAAACAATAACAATGATTTCCAAAAAACAACAACAACAGCATGGGTGTCATGGTCATAAGAGAAGCAAAACCCAAAACCTTAAAAAAAGACATACGCATGATGTATGTTTTAGTCAGCAAAACAGAACAATAAACGCGCTACGACACAAAATAGCAAAATGATCTAACTGGATGGAAAATTCCTATGAATTGCATAATTGGTTATGGTGTCAAAATATAACTTGCAGATTGCGTAATTCATTGTTGAATGTTTCTTCTTTGTCGATTGGGCCATCACTTCCTTTGTTTGTTCTTTTAGCTGAACTTGAGAACAGGCTTACCATGGCAACATCAAATGATTTCCCTGCCAGTTTCTATGGTGAACCGGGAGTACTTGGCATGCTAGCCAATGGGATCAGTGCATTCCTTGTACTTCTACAGAACTTCAATGCTGCACGCACTGGAATACAGCCAGAAGGGGTAGAGAACATTCTTGCAGGTGAAACGTCTGGAAAATGTGATTTTATTTATGGTGCAATTTTAGCCAATTTCGAACCTGTACATTGATTTACTGCCTTACACATTAGCCACTACTCCACATTGTGGTCTGTGACAGTTACAGTTCTGATGTTGCCCCAGTTAAATTACTGTTTTTTACACATTTTCACACAAAACAATGCACAAGTATGACATTCCTGAATACAGTGGGGGTACTAGTATTGATACATAAATGCATAAGTAAATGATGTTAGAGAAACAAAAAACTAAAACTTATGCCTCCATTGCAGGTGTTCATCTCATCGTGATTGGTGGTATATGTCAACTGATAGCTGGCTTGCTGTCATTCCGAAAATATGACCACCTAAGTGGCACTGCTTTCATTGGGTATGCTGCTCTCTGGGCCAGTTATGGTGCTACCCGGATCTACAATGGTGCTGCAGTTGAAACTCCCACTACAGAAATGATCCTACCGATTATGAACAACATGTCCTTGTCAGATAACCTGACTCTTGCTAGTAATTCATCCTCGTACCTAACAGAATCAGCTATCTCCGGCCTGATACCCTATATTCTACTCTCTTTTCTCCTTGCTTTTTGCTCTGCCACAGTCAACTACATCATGCCTTTTGTTTTTGGGGCCATCACGTTAACCCTAGTGTTTGAAGCAGTGGCTCTGGTGGCCAGTTCATGGGCACTTGTAATCTCTGGGATCCTGGAGCTTCTCATTTTGCTCTTTGCTATCTACGGCTCGGCTGCACTTCTTGCCAAAGGCCTCACTCAACGTTTATCACTCAAGGGCTTTGGAACTCCCCTCTTCAACGTCCTTCTGCTAGGCACGGCCAATTCAGCAAGTAACCAGTCTGTTGGCCAGGAGAAAAAGAAGAACACAAAATATGCTGAACCAATGGCCCTGGGTTTTTTATGCGACACTGTTTCTCCATTTGTCTTTCTTTTCTACAGCTTTGGATATATGAAGTCCTTTGCATTAGGTGTTACATGGGTCTCTATTATCTCAGGTGCCCAGCTGCTCTCCAGCTACTATGCCCACTTGCGCCAAGATTGCTACCATACCACTAAGTTTGGCCTTCATGCTACATACTGGCTTATCAAGGCCTGGGAGGAGTTTGTGGCATATACTCTGATTATAGAGGACAGTAAAGTGGCTTCTGCGAGAGAACACATGGTGGGGAACTGGTTCTTTGTGGCAGCAGCTTTAGTGCTCTGCATAGGAAGCCTCAAAACAGATACCATGGAGTTGATTCATAATGTACTGTTTTTTCTGCTCACAATCTCCACTGTCCCCCAGATCCCTCTTAAAGGATACTACATATTTTTTGGTGTAGTCTGCTCCCTGTTTACCGCAGCTTCACTATATGGCACCTTCTCCCGTCTCATCAACTCCATTGCAGAGAAATCCCTGATCCCTGTAGGCTTCCAGCCCATCTCAAATGATAAACTTATGAGGATTCTGGGTTGCTGCAGGTCCAAAGTAAGAGATCAGGGGCTGTCAGTCCATACTGATCAGACTCCAGATGCCTTGTTCTACCTCTGCAATGGTATGGCAGCTCTCTCAGCACTCCATACTAGTGTGTCCAGCATGAATTCTTCCTTTCTCCATCTGACTGTTCCTTGGGTGCTCATATCTGGAGGCCTCATCCAGGCATATGTCAGCCGGCTGCAGGTCCGGCAAGGAGGACGCTTTGGATCGGTTATCCCATCCTTTTACCTAGCAGTGTGGGCTGCCTGGACTTGGTTTAGGTTTGCAGGTATTTTTGTTTAATTTGTTTTGCTCTATAATAAGTATAAAGGTTACTGAAATACACACAACATCATTGTACTACTATTAACAAATCATACTGTTCCAGGTAACTTGCTCCAGCATTCTGCAACGGCAACCTCCGGTTTCACAGCGGGAGCCATTGCTTTTCTGGTCATTAATGCTTTCCTTATGCTGATTGGTGAGCTCAGTTAGATTCTATTGTATATAGGCACAAATAGTTATGGTTATCTTTTTATTTTAACCAACAGGAAATGTCATTCTGTTTTGCATGCCTCAGCAACTGTATGATTGTAATTTATTCCATGGTCTTTTTCAGCGGCATACAAAAACTTGGTTCTGCTGTTTCTAACAACAATCATGGAGGTGGTACTGGTGTGTTTCCTTCTCTCCACCCTGCAGAAACTGCCATACCAACTAGAAAGTAAGGAGTTCTTATCATACCACCACTTAAGAATCACATTGTTATACTTGTGAGTACAAATATTTGGACAATTTGCCACTTGGTTCTTTGAATGATCAAAATGGATCTGCAATTTTTTTGAACAGAACGTTTTAGGAACAGAACATATAAGGCTTAGACTTAACCTCTGTCTAAAAATAGAATTTTGATATTTATAACATTTCAGTAAATTTATTCTTACAGTTGCCATGCTCGCAGTGTTCTCAATAATTTGTATATATGGAGCCTTGGCATCACTGGTCAACTGCATCTTCTCACAAACACTGCTGCCAATGGGCCCATGCATATTAAAGGTGATTGCTTGGGAACTCCACATTCTATTCTATTCAATTCTATTCTATTCTGTTCTATTCATGAAAAACTCTCTCCATCTATGACCTCAGCATGACAAGAAGCAGGAGGCAGCCCAAGAGCTACCTTGTGCTGTGGCTGACTCTCGACTTACAAGTGGTCTTCTAAAGATCTCTGGACTACTGGAGGAAGGTGGTGTGTGTGGTATCCCAACTGACACAGTGTATGCCCTGGCTGCATCCTGCAAAAAACCCCAGGCCATAGAGAGGATCTACAGCATTAAAGTAAGAATGGAGGCCATTTGGTGTCATAATATTCTGTAGTGTGCGACATGTCCCAGAAACAAGTGCAGCTATCTCTATTACTGACACATGATATATGTGAAATCAACTATGGCGAACAGAACTGTTTATTCTAAAACACTTTTTAACTGACTTTTTTGTGTCTATTTTTCCTGCTTATCAGTGATTTGCCTGCTTCTTTTAATGTAAAATACACTGACTGTATTATTATCATTATTAAGTTTTCAAACTGCATTTTGTTCAAAGTTCAGTCAAATATTTTGTGTTAAAACATAAACCTATATCATCTTTGACCACTTGCAGGACAGACCAGCAGAAAAACCCATTTGCATTTGTATTTCAAGCGTGGAGCAGCTGGTGGCAGTCAAACCCCCCTTCAGTTCGCTTCTCTGGGAGTTCATGAGAAATGTGTACCCTGGAGGCATCAGCTGCATCGTCAGCAAGGGAGACTGGCTCTTCAGACTGGGTATAGACACCCTGCCTGCTAAAACTGAACATCTATCCTATAGCAATCAGTTTGCACTATCTTTAGTTCTCCTAAAATCTGTTATGGCCAGGGATCCCCTTCACCTTTATTTTGCCTTGTTTAGGTTTGGGACCAGCTTATGACCGTGTGGGGACAAATGACAGCATCATGATCCGTGTCCCTGACCACACCGTGACCGCACACCTGTGCCACATCACCGGACCGCTCGCTATTACCTCCGCCAACCCAAGCGGTGAACCGGACAGTACGCACCACAGCATGGTGATCAGGTAAGCCGCACCTCACAGGACTCTGTTGTGCTTAAGTCCTCAAGATTGGCTGTTTCAAACCATGACTACTGTGCATCATGTTTTAATTTCGAGAGCACTGCAAAGTTTGGTGCTTGGATTTCAAAGTAGAAGAGGTTCATTGCTGTTGCTTTCACTGCAGCAAATGTGATCTGTTTCATCAGAGGGGCTGGGTGTGTTTGGTGTACCAGAATGCCAAATATATAAACAAACCCTTTATTTGTATATTGTTATTCATGCATGATAACGTCACATACTTCATTTATTCTCTTCGATAACAACTGTTTGTTGCAGCCGACTGGGACACAAGATCCAGGGGGTGCTATGTGATGGGGAGTCTAATGAAGTTGTGGCCTCCACTGTGGTCAACTGCCTAAAGATTGATGAGGGTACAATGCAGGCTCTTTTTCAGTGAAACTTGTACAGTTTACAAATTAATATCAGTCCTGGAGGATAACATGAATAGCTCAGTGACCGCCCCCCCCCAGCATCTAATTCAATACTGTGTTCTTGTTTCCACAGGGACCATTACTATTGTGAGGGAAGGCTGTGTCCCTGCAGCTAAAGTTCGACAGATCTTTGACTGTGTGAAAAGCAGTATGCTGTGATGCTTTTTTTCCCCACTCAGGAAATATTTTTTAAATGGAAAATATCACTTGAAAGACTTATTGAAGTAGATTGGAGGTTGGAAATTTGAAAAAAAAAATGTAGTTTTATATTGTTTGTTATTTCTGAATATATAAACCATGTCAGCGTATTAGTTTCAGAGGATATAATAGCATGATTGTTTTAAAAATAAAGTTTATTATAAAAGTATGAATTATTTTTGTACTTGTAAGTCTTAATCACCCTACATTTAGGTTAATGGGAATTGTTAATACTTTGTAATTTTGCTTCCTTGCTGCTCTATGTTTAAACTAATTTTATAATCTTGGATAGAATATTTTTTTAAACTTTTTTTCTCTAATGCAGTATGAAAATATTAGAATATACAGGGAAATTAAGTTGTTCAAAAGGGACAATAACTCAACAAAACTTATAAATGATCAAGCTATTCTTTCACTATTATCTTTGATAGCTTTTTCAGTATGGAATGCCATGTCAATTCTATGCAGTGTTTAATGTTATTCACAACTTTGAAATAAAACTATTGCATTTATTCAAAGTGGGTCCGTCTCTATGTTTTTTATTTTTTATTTTTAAACCAATATATAAAGAGGTCATTAAATCATTATGGTAGAACCGACTACTGTTTTCATCATTGAATAAATAACAGACTGACTTACCGGTACAGATTTAGGACTCCAACAAAATAAAACTAGGAGTTTTATTTTTTTTAAAAAGAGAAGAAGAAGCTTTTTAACATCAGTCTTACAAGAGCTGAAAGTAACAAGGCAGTGATTAAACCAAGGTTAATGAGGCAGAGCAAGCGTTAGATTAAGGGTTGGATTCGACACATCAAATATTAATCCAGCGTTATCCAAAAGAGCATTCAAACAGAAGAAAAATGTGCCACTATTTGAATATTACAGTTGTGAGTGAGATTTTGTTGTCGAAATTATGATTACAAGAATCTTTTCCCAATGATTTCTCCCAAAACGAGGTCTGAAGTATTTGAAGGAGTGTTATTTGAAAACTAGTTTTGGTTTGATGTTAAATTTTACATTACCAAATAGTTTGATGTGATGAACCTCAGCTGGATTCTTGGTATATGGTATTTTTGCATATGTAAGCAGGTAGTGTAATATAGTGATATCGTGTGAAGTGTCCATGGTTATTGTGATAATAATAATAATAATAATAATAAAATAATAATAATGAAAAAATAATAATGCATTTTATTTAAAGGTGCTTTTCATAACACTCAAGGTCAATTTACATCAAATACAATGAATTTAATGCTGTTAAAGTGAATATGCTAGTTTAAAAAGGTGGGTTTTAAGAGCAGTTTTGAAATCTGTAATGAAGTCCAGTATGCAGATGTGATGAGGAATGGAGTTCTAGAGTTTGGGTGCAGCATAGGAAGAAGCCCTGGCACCCATTGTGCTGAGGGTAATGGCTGGTAGTGTCAATGGACCTGCTGATGAAGACCGCAGAGAGCGAGATGGAGTGTAAGTCTGAAGGAGGTCTATGAGATAAGCAGAGGATAGATTATGAAGAGCTTTGATTGTTAATAATACAATTTTATAGTTAATCTGCTGTGATACAGGAAGTCAGTGTAATTGAAACAGCAGGGGAAAGACATGTTTGAATGTGTAGTAACCCGTGCTGCAGAATTCTGGATGAGTTGAAGTTGGTCAGTAAGTTTGTTTGGGATGCCTGCCACGATCGCATTGCAGTAGTCAATGCATGATGTGACAAAAGCATTGACTAAGACTTCCATGGATCATTGTGTTAAAGCAGGGCGTAGTCTGGAGATGTTTTGTAGATGGGAAAAGGCAATCCGGGAGACATTGTGTATATGACTGGAAAAGGAAAAGGTGCTGTCTAGGATAACACCAAAGCTCTTAGCCTAAAAGGAGAAAGGTATGGTGGCTCCAGAAATGGTGGCTCCAGAAATGGGGAGTGAGTGTGGTGGCCAGTGATACAGAGAAATTGCAAAAAAAGTCAATGAGACAAGGATCCTTCAAAATAAGACTTTTATTGACATATCAACAAAGTCTGAGTCAGGTCTGCAGAGTGACTGAAAATCAGACAAAAGCCTCCCTGTCTTTATACCATTTACAAATCTAGTGAACAATCTACTTGCGTCAGTCAATGTCCTGCTGTTAATCAAGGTTCTTGTTGATCAGGACATGTTGGCGGAGCAGGAGCCTCTCTATCGATGCAAGGATGACGTTAGGATGTCTTCAGTCATCGCCCTTTGACAGTCTAATGGTTGTCTTGACATGCTACTATTGTTTTTCTGAGTAATACATGATGGAATGTCGCTCATCATACTTTTGGGCATAAACAAGTTTATCTTCTAATGACGTTATGTCCTGGTTATATGGCCTTGTGCTACTTGCCACACTTGTTTGTCACTCTAGTCACATGAAATGACGGATACCCACATGTGCCCTTACGTACTACCATATGAGCAAATATTAGTTTTTGAAAGTGTAGATTTAATGCCAATGAGGGGTAGCGCAGTCTTACAATGGTTGAATTCTGGATAGTTGTTAGTCATCCATATCTGTATATCATGGAGACAAGCAGTGAGGGTAATGGAGGGGAGGGTGGAAGTGGGTTTAGTGGACACATAAAGCTGTGTATCATCAGCATGAATATCATAATACCAGAAGATGTTGCCAAGAGGGAGGAGGTAAATAATAAATAGGAATGTTCCCAACACTGAACCCTGTGGAACTCCAAGAGGAACTATCAAAATTTCTAACCGGTAATTCTGAATTTGTACAAAATGTGTCCTGTCTGTAAGGTAGGAAGCAAACCATTGATACACAGTGCCCCCAACTCCAATGCTAGCCAGATGATCCATGAGGAGCATGATATGATCCATGATAAACAACTAAAACAGAAATGGAAGGACTGCAGTGTTAGGGGGTAAACAAAGGAGTATATTCTTTTTTTGGGTTGTTGGCATTGGAGGGAAGGGGGGTGTTTCTCTTTCTCTTCTACTATTTTGTACTGTATCATACTCTGTTGTAATGGTGGTGTAATGTGTGTTTTTTTTGTTTTTTGTTGCACTCATTTAATTGGTTGCTTGTAAAGTTGGAGATCTCAGAAATGTACCAACTCCATTCCTTATCCGATGCGAGGGTCTAAGGACACGATGTTGCTGTAAAGCACCTTGAGGCAAATTTGTGATCTTGGGCTATACAATACTTGACTTGACTTGATTGCACTTATATTTATCGTGCTTGAAAAAGGCATCTGTTAAATGCCCGGTCTTATTGTCTTCTGAAAGAACTAAACAATCACTGTGGCCTTAACTGTTCAATTCCCCCAGTTGCATTTCAATTGGCTCTTCACTGTCAGTCAGTCAATGGTCGCTTTTACTGACAGAAACCACCCAGCATGCACCTCTGAATTTGCAGCCTCCCACCTCCAAGATATCCTGATTTGCCACTTCAAATCTATGATGTGGGGAAATTAGCAGAGCTCATCTTTTCAACGCAGGGGGGGTTAAGGTCAGACCCATTTTGAAGGTACTAAATGATTAAAATGTGGTTATCAGTGTGTATAGAATGTATTTTTGTATTTTCAAATGACAAATTACTTGTATTTTAATTAAATACATTTACTCATACCAGTATTTTTTCTTTTATTTTGATACATTTGAGGATCAAGCATTTGTAATTTGTAACAAGATACTTTTTGATATATTTGTACCCATCTCTGCATGTACCCTGGTTCTGCTGAATGACAGAAGCGAAGCAGGTGTGGGCTTGGCTAGTACTTGGATGGAAGACCTCCCGAAAAAACTCAGTTGTTGCTGGAAGTGGTATTGGTGGGTCAGTAGGGTGCAGTCTTCCCTGTGGTCCTAATAAAACAAAAAAACTAAATAAATGAATACAATCAATGTGGCAGGATGAGGAAAAACACAGGAGACGAAGGCGAGTTTGAACTTTATTCCTCAGCTCCAAAACCAAGCTGAAACAGGAACAACCTTGCACCAGAGAGCCCGGGAACATAAACCACGCCCCCAGCTCACAGTCCTGCGGGGTGAGAGGCATAGCCCCTAGTGTCCGCCACAACAATAAAATAATGGGGGGAAATTTCAATGCCCCAGTGACGTGACGGGGAGACTGTGCTGTAGGACAGTGGTTCTCAACCTTTTTGGGGTCCTGGACCCCCTGTGTATTTTTAATCTACCCTGAGGACCCCTCCACCTGATCTTGGGGGAGGGGGGTTGCAATTTGTAGAAACAGTAGAAACTGCATTCTAGCATTTATTCACTCTTTGGGGCAAAAATAAGAGCTTTCAGTTGTAACTTAGATTTAGTTAACAAAACAGAATTCTTATGCAGTAACGTTCAGATATATGTAACAAAACAGAATATGTATTCAGTAACTTTCAGATATATGTAACAACAGAATTTTTATGCAGTAACTTTTAACAATGCAAACGGGAGCGAGATCTCTTATTAAAATACAATAAATTACACTTGTGAAACAGATGTAATTAGAGAAAAAAGTCCTGTTACTGTTATGTATGCACACATCGACAGTGCTGCATTTGATTTGGTGCTGTTCTATTGTGCTGGGATCGATTGGTGATGCCTGCGGGCTCTGGGTTGTTTGATCGGGTCTGCCTTTGATGCCGTGTCAGTCTAAATAAAGAATGCCACGGAGAGGATGTGTCGAGCGACAGCGCTGTGTCCTGACGTGATTTAAAAAATACAATATTGGCGACGAGGATGGCTGATATCTCTCTCCCACCACCTGCCCCCTTCCTGGCATTACCTGGCGAGCCTCCGGTACCATGGACTCGCTGGCTACATAGTTTTGAAAATTACATCATCGCCTCAGGGCTCGACGACGTGAGCCAGGCTAGGAAGACGGCTCTGTTGCTACACTGCTTGGGAGCAGAGGGTCATCGTGTGCTCGGGTCTCTGGGGAACGTCACAAGCTTTGCCGAAGCTGTGGGACTTATGAGCACCCATTTCGCTGCTCCACAGAGTGCCCTCCTTCGGCGATTTATATTCCGTCAGCGACACCAACTGCCTGGTGAGTCTGTGCGGCAGTACGTAGCTAATTTGCGAGGGCTAGCTAGCTCATGCAAGTTCGGCGCGCTTCAGGACGAGATGGTTCGTGACCAGCTAATCGAACACACCAACAACGCAAAGGTGCGTGAGACTCTCCTGCTGGAAAAAGACGATCTGCTGCTGTCCAGAGCAATTACCATCGCACTACAGGTTGAGGGAGCAGCTGAGTGTGCTGCTATGCTAAATACACAGCAAGTGGCCACCTCCAGTCAAGCTGCCAACGACTCCTCCCTCTACTCACGGCTGCCCCTCGGGACGCAACCCAACCAGAGCGAGGCGGGCGCCGACTCCACTGGGGACGTCTTGCAACTGCAACGACGGCGTTCTCGGCCCCGCCCTCAACAGTCCTGTGGTAACTGTGGGTCTCGGTCTCATGTTTCAAGGGCTCAGAACTGCCCTGCCCGTGGCCAGACATGCCGTAGCTGCGGTAAGCACAATCACTTTGCCAACGTCTGTCGATCTTCCCCGGCTGGGTCAGAGGGCCACACCCCCCAGTCTTCAACCGCCGTCATTCACAAGGTGAGCTCTGGGCCAGTGTCATTCAAATCATGCACAGTCAACATTAATGATGTGTGCATCCCCCTGCTGTTGGACACCGGTGCAAGTGTGTCTCTCCTGAATGTTGATACCTACAGTCAATTTTTCGGTTCACTGCCACTGTCCGCACCCTCAGCTGTCCTCTGTGGGTATGGTGACTCCAAAATCGATCTGGTTGGCTCTCTCCAACTGACTGTCCGCTATGGAACCAAGCTGGTGCCCAATGCAGTTTTTCATGTGGCACGCCGTGGGGCCAACCTGATGGGCCTGGACCTGTTCTCCGCTCTGGGGTTCTCCCTCTTAGACACAAGGGGGGCAGCAATCCTGACTGTCGCCACACCTTGGCAGCAGAAGTGGCCATCGCTGTTTATGGGGCTGGGCTGCCTCTCCGCCTTCACCCATCAACCTCTCCTCAACCCTGCTGTGAAATCTGTCATCCAACCACTGCGCCACATCCCGTTGGCTCTCCGTGATGGGGTCTCTGCCGAGCTGCAACAACTGCTGGAAGCTGGCATCATTGAACCGGTGGACGCATCACCTTGGGTCTCAAACCTCGTGATGGCTAAGAAGAAGTCGGGGGGCCTGCGTGTCTGCGTCGATCTACGTGCAGTAAATAAGGCAGTGGTCCCTGATAAGTATCCACTGCCCACCTCAGAAGAACTCACTGCTCAGTTCTATGGCTCTGAGGTGTTCTCCAAGCTCGACCTCAGACAGGGGTACTTACAGGTGCCCCTCCACCCCAGCAGCCGAAACCTCACAGCCTTTGTGACACATGCAGGAGTGTTTCGCTACACCAGGATGCCTTTCGGTCTCAGCTCCGCCCCTAGCTGCTTCCAGAAAATCATGGTCTCCGTGCTGGCTGGCATACTGGGCGTGGCCATTTATCTGGACGATATAGTGGTACACGGGCCCACCAGTGAAATCCACGACAAGCGCCTTAACATGGTCTTCGCAGCCCTGTCCAAGCACAAGCTAACTCTCAATGCTGAGAAATGTGTCCTCTCTGTGCCAGCCATCGACTTCGTGGGGTTCCGGCTGTCAGCGAGCGGTGTAACTCCACTACAATCCAACGTGGACGCCATTCAGGCCATCCCTGAGCCCAGCTCGGCCGCCCAGGTCGCCTCCTTCCTGGGTATGACAAGTTACTACCTGAGGTTTCTTCCCCAGTACTCTGCGACCACAGCCCCCCTGCGCCAGCTGCTGCGTAAGGACGAGCCATGGGTGTGGTCAAAGGCATGCAGTGACGCTGTGCGTGATCTCAAGACTCAACTGACTTCACCACCAGTGTTGGCTCACTTCGACATCTCCAGCTCCACCTTTGTGACCTGTGACGCATCAGCCACAGCGATAGGGGCCGTGCTGTCTCAAACCCAGAACGGTGTGGAGAAGCCCATTGCCTTCGCCTCCCGTGCCCTCAACCTGACCGAGCAGCGGTACTCCGTGGGTGAGCGTGAGGCATTAGCCTGTATCTGGGCTTGTGAAAGGTGGCACCTCTACCTCTATGGCCGCTCCTTCACCCTCAGGACAGATCACCAGGCCCTGACAACGCTGCTGTCCACTTCTGGGACAGGCCACAAACCCCTGAGGCTGCACCGTTGGTCTGACCGCCTCCACCAGTACAACTTCGGCCTGCAGTTCACCCCAGGCAGAGACAATGTTGTCGCCGACCTGCTCTCTCGCTCTGTCTCCACCCCAGCTCCACAGACGGACACTGACTGTGTGGAAAAGGACATTGTCCAAATGCTACACACACCCCTCCAGGCCACTGTCTCTCTGCAGGAGCTGAGGGCAGCCTCCGAACAGGACCCTGTCCTCTCCCAGCTCCGCACCTACATCCAGAACGGCTGGCCTCACAAGGTCCCAGAGGAGCTGGCTGCGTTCGCCCGAGTCAGACAGGAGCTCTCCTGCTGGAACGACACCTGCGTGGCACGTGGGTTTTGCACAGTGGTCCCAGCTGCTCTCCGTGCACGTGTTTTGAATACGGCGCATGAAGGCCACCTGGGCATTGTGAAACTGAAACAGCGCTGCCGAGACCTGGTGTGGTGGCCGGGGATAGACAGAGATATTGAGGCTCTGGTGAAGGACTGTTCTGCCTGCCTTGTGAGTGGCAAGACTGGCCACCAGGCTCCCCCACCCCTGCAACCTCTCACCTGGCCCTCTCAGCCCTGGGAACACCTGCAGTTGGACATTTGTGGTGAGATCCATGGAGTTCCCCACCACCAACGCTTCATGGTGGTCGCCTACGATCTACACTCAAAATGGCCTGAACTCACCACTTCCGGCACTGTGACCTCACAGATCATCATCGACTTCCTGGACTCTCTTTTCTCTCGCTGGGGCCTCCCAAAGGCCATCACCACTGACAACGGCCCTCAGCTGGTCTCTGCTGAGTTCACTGCTTGTCTCGAAAGCAAGGGCATCCGTCATATACGCACTGCGTACTACCACCCCCAGGCCAATGGCGGCATTGAACGTTTTCACCAGTCACTGAAGAACGGCCTCAGAGCACACATGGCCCAAGGGTGCTCTTTCACGCAGGCCATCCGTCACACTCTGCTGCACTATCGGGCCACACAGCACTCGACCACAGGCGTCTCCCCAGCCTCTCTCATGCTAGGCCGGGAACTGTGCATGCCCCTTGACAGGCTCCGCCCCTCCACACCTCAGGCACCTCCCTCTGGGGTCAGAGCCTCAGTCACTCGTCAGCAGACGCGGATGAAGCAACGGTTTGACCAGTCAAAACGAACCAGGGTGCCAGACATCAATGTGTCAGACTGGGTCAGGGTCCGCAGGCCCCACAGGGACAATAAAATGGCTTCATACTGGTCCTCTCCTCTCCAAGTCACCCATCAGCTGGGCCCAGCCACTTACCTCCTCAGCGATGGCACTCGGTGGCACTCCAGTCGTCTACGGAAGGTGTCAGCTCCGCCACACACAGCTGGTGACACAACCATAGCCATTCCCTCAGCATGGCGAGACGCCCCGGGGCTTCATGCAGCTCCTACACGGGCCCCAGACATTTCTGGGCCTCAGCTTCCCCTGCCATCTCCCTCCCCACCTCGGCCTGCCCAGCCTCAGGCCGCCCCGCGACCTGTTCGCACACGTTTACGCCCTGGCCACCTAGAGGACTTTGTGTCAACCTTTCATGTTTGAAATCCTGCCGGGGGGGGGGGGGGGGGGAATGTTATGTATGCACACATCGACAGTGCTGCATTTGATTTGGTGCTGTTCTATTGTGCTGGGATCGATTGGTGATGCCTGCGGGCTCTGGGTTGTTTGATCGGGTCTGCCTTTGATGCTGTGTCAGTCTAAATAAAGAATGCCACGGAGAGGTTGTGTCGAGCGACAGCGCTGTGTCCTGACGTGATTTAAAAAATACAATAGTTACCCTTTATAGTTTAGGTAGATAAAGGTCTCAGTCACATTTGAGTAAAATAATTCTATTTCTATAAATGTTATAGGATCTTTTTTAAAAGATATTTTATTTTCACGGACCCCTTGCAACCCCTTTGCTGGCCGTGCAATGTGCATGGCCAGCAAAGCCTCTACACCCCACTTAAATGGGCTCACAACGCACCTTCCAGCCTCTCCTCTGGTACTGATCCATCAGCTCCTGGTACTTGGACCACTTCTGCTCATTTGCTTCCTCCATCCGGTCCTCCCAGGGAACCGTCAGCTCTATAAGGAGCACCTGTTTTGAAGAGGCTGACGATAGTGTAACCGAGCATATTTCCGCCCACTGCGGGATTCAACCCATGGTTCTTTCCATGACACCGAGTGGATATTTGGGTTGTACGTAGCACTGAGATCTGTTTATTCGATCTATGTGGGGGGAAAAGATACCGCATCATCAAAACCCAGACTAACAGGCTGAGGACCAGCTTCTTCCCCAGAACTGTAGCCTCCCCCCAACACACACACCTGCCCATAGCTGCTGAGGACTAACTGCTACTAAAGCCGCTGCAGTATGAACAACTATGTGCAATAATCCCATGCACTATTTTGAACTTGAGAAGCCGCTGCTATCTTTTATTGTCTCATTATCATTTTTGCTACCTCCCTTATTTTTTTACTACCTCACTTGTTTATACTAAATGTTGTCTGTCCTTGTTTTTATCTTGTTTTTTTAATCATTTACTTTGTCTAGTGCTGCTGGTCTGAGAGTCACCAAATGTAATTTAGTTGTATGCGCACAATGACAATAAAGTTATCTTGTCTTATCCTATCTTATCTCTTTCTTTTTTCTTTCTCTAATGTGTTTTGATACCCCCCTGCCCCCGCTTATTGTTCACAGCAGTTGAGTTTGTATTGTGCAGCACAACTTGCATTGAATTTGAACTATACATCCAGCCATCCATCCATTATCCAAACGGCTTAACCTGCTCTCAGGGTATACAGTACAGTGGAATTGAGTTTTAAATGTACTATAGTAGCTAAATTAACCTGAGAGTAGGTGAGAAGGGGTAGGAAAAAGTAAGTGTATACTTCCTCCTACTCCTTTTCGAACATGTAACAAATAATCTGATGCATAAGGAGATCTGTTCGCTGAGTTTGATGTGTGGATTTGTTTATCACTTCAGATTATTGGCAATGGCTTATCTGTATTGTAATGATTGGGAAAGATGGTTTTTCTCCCTGTTAAAAAGTTTTTTTTTTTAGGGAGTTGTTCCTTATCTGATGTGAGGGTCTAAGGGCAGGATGTTGTGTTGCTGTAAAGCCCCTTGAGGCAAATTTGTAATTTGTGATATTGGGCTATACAAATAAAATTGACTTGACTTGACGGCCGCTGAATTGATGATGGCTATGTGCTGGGGCAGTGCAAGGGACTATGGGACTGTTACGTTCAGTGTTCAGATAGTTGTTTTATAAATGTTGTGTTCGTTGTAGTATTGTTTGTTTGGGGTTTGACTCGGACTGGGTAGATGACTATGTTACTTACTGACTGTAGGGCTGTGACTAAGATTGACATGTTCAAGAACGAGGTTGTTAGGGGAAGCCATTGTTTGATAACCATGGGAAGGGGCAGAATAAAGCTGCATTCCTGGGGTTGTGCAGCGTATGGGACACAGGAGCTACCATTCCAAAATGCATCCTTGCCTCTTGCCTGTCCTTTCCCAGCAGTGGCGTTCGGTTCTGATGGAGTATGGGACACGAGAGTTGCGAAGAGATCTCGATTTCTCCATTCTTCCATGCTGGCTCGCCACAGTATGTTACAGCCTGCTTATTTACATATTCGATGTTTCTGCTTTTCAATGTAGGACAGCTGAAACTGGTTTGTTGAGTGAAACACTACTTAATCGGATCGTATGAACAAGTTGAAGACAACCTGGGTTTTCTGTTGATATTGGACATAATAGAACCACTCTTGCTTCCTTGTTCTGTGACTAAGCATGCGATCATTTTCTGGTATGAGATGGTTAGTTTGATAATGTAACAAAGCGTGAAATCATTGGTGATACGTCACTCATTAAGCATGCCTACTTCCTGCTTCCTGTTGGGCAGCTGGCTCCTGACACCTCAACTTGATGTGCTATCTCACATCTTATGACAAGTTAAGTGGACAATACGACAATCTGCAAATACCAGAATTGATGGACTCATGAAAGAGGTTCAAGATGTCAAATACAGCCTTCAATTCTCTCAAACCCAAATTGATGACCTGAGAGCGAGGGAGAAGAAAGTTGGTTCATTTGAAACAATACTATAGTCTCTGTCCTCTCAGTGCATGAACTCTGGAAGCAAAGACATCTTATCCAAAATTTATTATTTAGAAAACCAAGAGTTGATGAAACACTGTAAATATTGATGGTCTCATACAGGACAAGGTCTATGAATCTGGGTCAGATCAACAAACTGAAAATTGATCCAAAGTCTGTTAAAATTGAAAGAGCCCACCACACTTGAAATGTGAAACTGAACTCTCCATCCATCCATTCATTATCCAAACCACTTATCCTGCTCTCAGGGTCGCAGATATGTTGGAGCCTATCCCAGCAGTCATTGGGCGGCAGGCGGGGGGAGACACCCTTGACAGGCCACCAGGCCATCACAGGGCCAACACACACACACACACACACACACACACACACACACACACACACACACACACACACACACACACACACACACACACACACACATTCAAACCTAGGGACAATTTAGTATGGCCGATTCACCTGACCTGCATGTCTTTGGACTGTGGGAGGAAACTGCAGTCAAACTACTCTGAGAAAGTAAAACCAATTGCAGGGAAATTCTTACGGTACAAAGACAGAGAACTCATTCTTGTCAAGAGATCACCTCAAGAACACTACAATTCATGTAAATGAGGACTTCCTCTGAATTGCTCAGTAAGAAGAGAGGAGAACTCACTCCAGCAATAACAAACCAGGGAACGAGGAAAATATGTTGTCGTTAACCATGACAGACTAGAAGTTAAACCAGGACAGCTTCAGTGGATGACAGAAACTGCACACATACCACAATTAACTATGTGTTTCTCTTTCATTTATTATATTTGAAGTCACCATCCTCCTTCTCATTAGACATTGAGGGACTGTTCTTCCTTGTTCTATGCTATAAATAGAACAAGGAAGAACAATAATTTTCACTGGTAAGAGATGGATTGGTTGACAATATAAAACAGGATGACAGCATTGGCAGCAATTGAAAAACGTTAGATAAATACATCAAGAGCTAATTACACCAATTTATCATCAGATTTAGACATTAAGCATTCACTCCCACTAAGACCTTCCATCACTAGAGCAAAGTGGAAATTCTGTATGAAGTTTTAAAGATTATTTTTAAAGCATTTGTTCATTGGGATTTTGATGAAAATTAAATTAAGGATACAATGTAGACGGTAACATACAATTTAGACAATTACTCCATCCCTCCTCCCCCTAAACAGCTCATCAAGGAAAGAAAAATAAAAGAAAAAGAAAAACAGGAGGGGCAGCTATGGTAATGAGATAAAGTACGTAGTGTACTTTAGACAAATAAAGTACAGTGACTGTACAGACAATAGAGCAGTAACAACATGAGGTGTGTCATACAAATGTAGCGCATAGCATAAAAAATACTAGCTATTTGAAATGTAAATGTACATTCTATAGTATCAAACTCCTACATAGGACAAAAGTCTAGAGTGTGTTGCAGATCTTCGCTTTCAAGAAGATGTAGAAAATGGCCCTAGATTTTGTAGGAGTCATAGAGATTACGTTTGAGACTCTATGTTAGTTTCTCCAGTGCAAGAAAGAATGATAAGTCTTTTAAGCCAGTGGCTGACGTGAGTGGCATGACACATTTTTCCAGTAGATAGAGATCAGGCATTTTGTGTGACTTAAGCAGAGATCAACCATTTTAATTTCTTGTCTTCTAAAAAATTGATTTCAAGAATATAGGCCCAAGGTGCAGAGTTTGGGACTGAGAGGGATGGTTTTAGAGATTATTTTGGAAATTAAACTTACTATATGCGTCCCCGGATTACGAATGAGTTCCGTTTTTTTAGTCTGTTCTTATGTCGAATTTGTATGTAAGTCGGAACAGTTACGTATAGTTCACATCTAGCGTCAATTAGTCAAATGTTTGTCTCAGTATATAGTACATATTTTACCTAAAACATCGTAAACATAATAATGCAGTAATAATAATAAATCTAACTACAGTACAGTATTCATAATGAGAATGTGTATAGGTATAAAAACATCAATTAGTCAAATGTTAGTCTTATCATATATCATTATTATATTTTAATTAATTATATATTATTATTATATAGTATATATTGTAGCGTTCACCGCTATTACAAAAACACACTTCAAAACTTACAACCAAACGTTGCTTTATTCATGGCTGTTGTTGGCCATTGCCACGTCGTACAGACCGCCATTAAACCTGACACCTGACTCACAGGAGGTCGTCTCTCTCTCCAAAGACCCGACTCACTAACCCTTGACCCGGCAACAGTGTACCCCCCCCCCCCCCCCAGAATAGCAAAACATCTCCCCCAACAATGTACAACTAACGCTTAACCCCCCCCCCCCGGGAACCTGAACACACTACAATATTTTACCTAAAAAACAACACAAACATAATAAGTCAAGTCAATTTTATTTGTATAGCCCAATATCACAAATTACAAATTTGCCTCAGTGGGCTTTACAGCAACACAACATCCTGTCCTTAGACCCTCGCATCGGGTAAGGAACAACTCCCTAAAAAAATATCCTTTAACAGGGAGAAAAACAGCAAGAACCCTCAGGGAGAGCAACAGAGGAGGGATCTCTCTCCCAAGACGGACAATGTGCAATGGATGTTGTGTTTACACAATTTACACAATACAACATTGAAAGAGGATAACACAATTATAATGGAATTATAAACTTTATGAAGAATATGATGTGCAGGATGCCAAGCGGTGTGCAGATGCCACCGGAACAGCCGAGGACCCAAGCCACACGACCAGCATCACCATGTAAAAATAAAAAAATAAAAAATAAAAATAATTAGTTACACATCTTAGCGAGAGAAGGATATAACATTGAAACAAGATAACAAAATTATATGGATTCATAAGATATATAAAAAGAAAATATGATGAGGGGGATGCCAAGCAGCGTCCAGGTGGCGACGGAGACCATGGGAGGAGGACCGACCGCACGTGCACACAAGGGAGACTTCACATGACACCATTCACGCACAGAAAAAGAGAAATAAGAAAACATAATTTAGAGAGAGAGGAAAAACACGTGAGAGAAGAGAACAGTTTGCAATAGTCATTAGTCATAATCAAATAGTCACGTTCTATATGTTATGATCTCGTCGGCAGAATAGTGCTTGGTAAATTCATTGAGACAGAAAACTGACCCACCATGCAGTACAGGTTGGGAAGCATTCATCTTAAAGGCAACTAATTGTAGGCTAAGGCAAAAAGACGAGTTTTAAGTTTGTATTTAAAGGACTCAACAGACTGATTGTCTGATGGCAGCAGGCAGGTTATTCCAAAAGAACGGGGCCCGATAGGAAAAGGCCCTGCCACCAGCTGACTTCTTTTTAACTTTGGGTACACACAGGAGCCCTGTATTTTGAGAACGAAGAGCTCGAGATAATGCAGTAATAATAATAAATGTATCTAAAGTACAGGATTTATAATTAAGAGAGGGAATGTCTGTATAGGTATAAAAAACCTTAAACAAACATGTCTTTGGGCGTCTGGGTAGTGTGGCGGTCTATCCCGTTGACTACTAACACTGGGATCGCTGGTTTGAATCCCCATGTTACCTCTGGCTTGGTTGGGCGTCCCTACAGACACAAGTGGCCCTGTTTGCCGGTGGGGAGCCGGATGTGGGTATGTGTCCTGGTAGCTGCACTAGTGCCTCCTCTGGTCGGTTGGGGCGCCTGTTCAGGGGAGAGGGAGAACTGGGGGGAATAGCGTGGCCCTCCCACGCACTATGTCCACCTGGCGAAACTCCTCACTGTCAGGTGAAAAGAAGCGGATGGCCACTCCACATGTATCGGAGGAAGCATATGGTAGTCTGCAGCCCTCCCCGGATCGGCAGAGGGGGTGGAGCAGTGACCGGGACGGCTCGGAAGAGTGAGGTATGAAGTATTAGTGGATGACAAGGCAGACAACCAGAATAGGGTTTAACATAACTTTACACCACGTTATGCTCAGGCATCAATTCATAATACATCACTTCCTGCATCACTCCACCTAGCATCCTGTCCTAATTAACATCACAACATTCCCCCTACTTAGCTGAAGTCCCCGACAGACTATAACAAAGGTAAACATATTTTAACAGTCCTGTGTAATAAACAAGAACTCAAATGCAGTGTCTATCAAATGCATTAAACACCATTTGTCCACATATCATTGAAATGATTCAACTAATGCATGTACATACCTCTCACTTACAACAGTATAAGATTTTATTTTTTTAAAACCAACATAGTTAAGAAAAGTGTACATTAAAGATAAGGAAGATATAAGGTTTCTAGTCACAAGATGTTATCTCATAATCCTATGTTCCATAGTTAAACATAGTCCTTGTAGTGGGCTGGTTTGATTATAGCCCTCCCAGATCTTGTGTGTGTTGGCTTTGGGCTTTTGAGCTCCTCTGCATTTGTGTTAGTTTCACCAGTTGGTGTGGTAGGTGTTTCATCGGGGCCCCTGTGATTCTTTTGAGCTTCATCTTGAGATTGTGGCTCAGCAAAGCAGATCCTTTTGATAATCTGCTGCAGTTGTGGATTGTATAGCTCTCGCAGATGGCTCCTGCAACATCTGACCTTGTTTCTATTCGGTGTTTGGACAATGTAGCTCCTTGGCTCAGTGCACTTTTGCAGGACAATTGCTGGGTGCCATGTTCCTCTCTCCTTATTTAACACAGTGACATGCTTGCCAGGGTGGAGTGGAGGTAGTTCTCTGTGGCAGCTGCAGTCATGATGTTCCTTCGTTACAGTTGCTCTGTGAGCCAGATGCATTTGGTGTCCCTCTTTGCCTGGGTCTGCCCGACTTGGCAGCAAGGTGGTAACAGGCCTACCAAAGATCAGTTCTGCAGGTGAGGGTAGCTAATTATCAATAGGGGTCACTCTGACTTGTAGTAATGTTGTATGTAGATCACCCCCATTTTTCAGAGTTTTCGTCACAATTGAGTTGATATGTCGCACATGCCTTTCAACGAACCCGTTGCTTTTTGGGTAGTGGGGTGAGCTTGTTATGTGTCTTATTCCCCAGTCGGTTACAAACTTTTTAAAAGCCTGCCCTGTGTACTGTGGTCCATTGTCAGTTAGTATTTCATCAGGGCATCCAAATAAGGACATGTATATTTGCATTTTCTGTGCGACTGCTTGGCTAGATACTGGAATTTTCATTTCATCCACCAGTGGATATTTTGAATATCTATCCACAGTCAGCAAATATTGGTGCCCATTGATTTCGAATAGATCAGAGGCTAAAGATTGCCATGGCTTTGATGGAATGTCATGTGGTTTGAGAGGCTCTTTTGGATTTGCATCATGATGTTCCACACATATACTGCAAGATCTGCAAACTCTTTCAACGTCGTCATTCATCTTTGTCCAATAGACAATTTCTCGTGCAAACCGGCGTGTTTTCTCTATGCCTTGATGGCCTACATGTAACTGTTTTAAGATAGCCTCAGTCATGGAGTCTGGAATGAGAACCTGCCTGCCCTTGAATATGACTCCTGATTCCACTGTGAATTCATCCCTAAAGGACCAATAAGCACTCAGGTCTTTAGGCAGGTCTTGTATCTTTTCTGGCCATCCTGGGTGAATCAGCTCTTTTAGCGCACTAAGTTTAGGATCTTCAGCAGTTTCTGTATGGAGTGCGTCCTGTTTTTCAGAGAAGAAATGTATTATGGTGATGGTGTGCAACTCTGGATCCTCAATCTCTGCATCAATTCCATCTATGCGCTCCTCTAGCTCAATGTCACCATGGTTTTCTGGATTTGGTAACCGGCTTAGAGTATCTGCCAAGACCATTAGTGTTCCAGGTCGGTACCTTACTTCATAGTTGTACCCCTGTGTCTTGATCAGCATGTGCTGGAGTCATGGTGGTGCAGCATGCAGTGGTTTTGCACATATGGTGATGAGCGGTTTGTGATATGTTATCACTATGAATGACTTCCCGTACAGGTAGGTGTGGTGTCGCTGTATCCCATAAACAATGGCGAGCATTTCACGCTCTATGTTGCTGTATCTAGATTAGCAGTCTGTTATGGTTTTTGAGCAAAAAGCAATGGGTCTGTTGTTCTGCCCCAATGCTATATCTGGGTCTTTCTGTGACGCATCAACTTCAAGGATTAAGGGTGTGTTTGGGTCGTAATATTTTAAACATGCATCCTCAGTGATTGCTGACTTCAAGTCTTCAAAGCATTTTTGGTGATCTGCATCCCATATCCATGGTGTTTCATTTTTCAATAACCCTCTCACTGTGTGAGCTTTGTCTGCAAACTTTGGTACACAGGGTGATAGGTACGTCAACATTCCCATGAACCTATGTAGGTCATCTTGTTTTTTTTTTGGGGGGGGGGGGTTTGGCATTTTCTGTATGTCTCTGATTTTAGCTGGGTCTGGTTTGATGCCGCTGTCTCTATACAGTTTGCCAAAGAATGAGATGCTGTTCTGTTTTATTGTGCATTTGTCGGTGTTGAACACAATACCTGCTTCAGCTGCGCGTTCCATCAGGTTGATCAGGTTTCTATCGTGTTCTTCCTAATTTTTTCCCGTATACAGCGACATCATCAGCTATGCTGACCATGCCATGAAGGCCCTCGAGGATCTGGTCCATCTTGGCCTGGAAAAGATCTTGAGAGACACTTAGTGCAAATGGCAAGTGTTTCCAACAGTACCTGCCATAAGGAGTGCGAAATGTTGTCAACAGTTGTGAGTCTTCATCAAGGTGTATGGACCAGTATCCTGCTTTTGCATCGAGCTTGCTAAAGATTTTTGCATTTGCAAACTTTGGGTTCAGTTCTTCAATGGTTGGAATCTTGTGCAGGCACCTTTTCATGCTGGCATTCAGCTTTTGTGGATCTAAACATATCTGTAGGGACCCGTCCTTCTTGGTGCCATATGCAAGGCTTGAGCACCAGTCTGTGTGTTCTTCCACCTTTCGCATCACGTCTTGTTCCACAAGTTTGTTTAGCTCTTCCTGGAGCTTGTCTTTGATGTGGATGCTGCATTTCCATGGTGGGTCTATGAATGGCTCGGTGTCCTCTTTCAGAATAAGCTTAGCAGTTCCCTTGCAGTTGCCTATTTTATCAAACTGGTCTGGGTACGCTCTCTTAAGGTCTGCACAGGTTGATATTTTTGGTGGTTTTGTTTGCTTTGCCGGTGCATTTTTTCTGGTTATCATTTACTTTTTCTTTTACTGTATCCACATTCAGTTACAAGGCTTAACAGCTCACTTGTGGGTAGTCCAACTACAGCTAGCCCTGGTACATCCACAACATAGAACCTGGCATTGAACCATTTAGACTGCTTATATTGATATGGAATGTTAATAGTCCCGAGGCAAGGGAACTCATGGCCACTATATGCAGACGGTTTTGTGTGGTTCTTTTTTAGTTTTTTTTTTTGTGGGCATAGGCTTCGTTGCCATACATTTATCTAAATGTGTGCAGTGGGAGTGTGTTCCCCGAGGCCCCTATGTCTATTTCCAGACGGAGTGTATGTCTACGGCCTGGTAGATCAGGTGGTCTCACATTCAAGGTTGTGTATGCCTCCTCTGTGGGTGGTTTGCTGTCAATGCTATGCATGCACTTTTCAATGATTGTGATGGAGTAGAACTGTTTTTGATACATCTACTCTTCATCAGGTTCATGGCTGTCAACATCATCAATTTTGGACTCACTTCGTTGTCTGTGGCCCTTTCTGGATGTTTGGTGTCTGTGATGTTTGTTTTGTGGTGGGCGAGACTTACTTCTTTGACTTCTACTGGAGTATTGCTGCCGTCTGTCCTTTCTGCAGCATCTTGCCCAGTGTCCTTTCGCGCCACATGAAGAGCATTCATCATTATATGCTAGACACTGACATGGTTTATGGCTTACCACAGTTCTGACATGTTCGCCCTCTGTTTACAGCATGTACTTTTCCCGAGTGTGACAGACCAAGCTGATTTAGCTGTTCATTGCCTGCTGATAGCGCTTAATATTTTCGTCCTTCTGTTAGTATTTCAGCTAAGGAGTAGCCTTTGGGTTTGCTATACAGATCATTCCTCAGAGCGTCATGTGGTGTGCTAGCTATAATAAGCTCAATCAGACGTTCATTCAGTTCCTCATCAGTGAACTAGCATTTCAGTGCTTATGTTCTAGCTCTGGTCACAAAATCATCAGAGCTCTCGTCTGTTTTTTGTCTATATTGCATTAAGTGGAGCCTGTGGATCCTAAAGTTCACTTTCAGTTTTAGCTGACCTTCGAAAAAGTTCCATAGGCTCTCAGGCTTTTTCTTGTCTGCCTAACTGAGTCCGCTAGCATTCAGTCGTTTTAGCCCTTCGTCTCCAAAGCCACGGCATATTTTCCTTGCATCTTTGGCATCGTCTGCTATTCCCTCATCTTCTAAGTAAAGACACATTTTTTGTCTGAATAGCGAGATAGCCTCACTCAAATCAGGGTCGGACCAGTTCATTGTCGGTAAATGCGATGCCATTTCGACTATGCTATGTTTCCACTGTATACATGGTCTGCACGCTCCCGCTAGCTTCCTAGCCTGACGTAACCTGCGGCTTACACTCACCGCCTCCGAGAAGAAACTATCCTTGGACAACTCTGCGTCTCACGTCAAGCACAAAGCGGGTCTTTGCATCGGTTTTATAGGCAATCCGTTACCGCTGCCACCATGAAGTATTAGTAGATGATAAGGCAGACAACCAGAATAGGGTTTAACATAACTTTACTCCACGTTATGCTCAGGCGCCAATACATAATACATCATTTTGCATCACTCCACCTAGCATCCTGTCCTAATTAACATATCACAATAGGGTAATTGGCCAACTACAATTAAGGACAGAAAAAAGGGGGGGCGGGTCATGTCTGCATGCTCAATAACCCAGGTACGAAAATCAACTTACAACGTTGTATCCAGATGAACCGATTCAACTTTCTTTGATTAAACAAACATTTCAAATTCCCCACCTGCCGCTGCCCCCGGAGCGAGCCGCGACTGGCGGACGCTGGCCGCTTGACGCCAGAAACGGGTGCCCGCTCGGGGCTAGCCTCTCTGCCTCACCGGGTAAGTGAAAAAACGATGAGAGCATTTCACCGCTCTCTGAACGCTTTATTATTTCCACTTTCGTTAATCGTTTTCTTTTTCTTCAATATATCACCATCACTTACATTAGATTTACGCCTTGAAAACATGATTACGAGGGTAAATACACGAAAAATTTAAGTGCAAACACAACGCACGCAACAATGTTTACGCGATCCGACTTCAAATGGTGATGACAGCGTGATGTTGTTCTCCCTCGGGCCGACGAACTGCTTATGGTGCAAGTAGTCCGTCCGTTTGTTAGTACGAACCATTGTGTGTAACTCCTCCCAGTTGGCCATTCCCGGAAAACCTCCAAAGGAAGGCGCCCAGGGGAGGCTGTTGAGATATGACACCAGTGTATTTGTATGACTATGTGTTACTGTGTACTATTATTTTGTTTACGACTTTGTTTGTCCACAAGTAGACGGTGTTGCGCTTGCATGCGCGGATTGATTACATCACTGCGACGCTGTTCATTTTCTTCTTCTCCCAAAACGACCAAATAAACGAAGGCTGCATTTTTTCCCTCCAGCAGAAGTTCGGTAGTCAGTACGATTCTTTATAACGGTTTAATAATCCACTTCATCTGCGCAGAGATAGACATAAAGTATTAGTCTAGCCTTCTAACAGGTTATGGGCCCAGATAACGTTGGATTATTTAGTAGTGTAACCGGTTATTTTCTTGCCCGGTGCGGGATTCGAAACGAGTGTACTGCACCACAAGGCGACATCGCTAACCGCTCGGCTAAAGGGTCAGACCCGTTAGTTAGGGGCTAACGTGTCTTATTAGTAGTTTACAGTAGTTTGATAAAAGTACACGAAGTGTGATAACCTCGGATGGCGGGATGCGCACCGGTTAGCACGGAGTAGCAAGTTAGCAAGTGTGAAGCTAGTTAGAATCGAGAGAGGCTATCGGGAAGCTAACGGAACGCTAAGCTAAGCTAACGCTACCTAGGGAGATGGAGCGGAAGAAGAGCAGGTGGCCCACATTCAACGGACAGGCCGATGAGTATGAACTGTGGGAAGAGCGAATGCTCTGTTGCATGCATGGTGTGGGGCTGAAAACCACCATTCTTACCGAGCCCGTGAGACCTTTGACAGCGGAAGAGCAGGCCCTAGACGAGGAGCGGAACGCGGACGCCTACTGCGCATTGGCGCCTTTATTGGACAACACAAACTTGGGACTGATCTTCAGAGAAACGAAGAACTAAGGTAGAGAGAGTCTACGGGTGTTGCGGGAATATTACATTGGTAAGGGCAGACCCCGGATTGTCACTGTATGTAACATTGACTGGTCTAAAGAAAGCTGATAATGAGACGATAACCGAATACATTATCCGAGCTGAACAAATCATTACGACTCTCAAAGGGGCGGGAGAAGCACCGAGTGAGGGACTAATGATGGCCATGGTGATGAGGGGGTAACCCGAGAGATATAAGCCATTCACTCTAATGGTGACACATGGCGACAGTGAGTTGACATTGGGACAATTTAAGGCCAAATTGAGAAACTTTGAGGCGGCTGAAGATGTAGCTAATGCTACAGCATCGGACGAGACGTCCGAGAGGGTGATGAAGGCCCACGCAGCGCCTAAGAAAAAGCCAGTGAAACACTGTGAGGGAGATGATGAACAAACGGTGTGCTGGCGATGCGGTGACAAAGGCCATCGGAAATCGGACTGTTCACGCAGCGTGTGGTGCAGCTTCTGCTGGGTCAAGGGTCACATGGACAAAGTGTGCAAGAAGAAGGACCGCGCTGATGGAGCCAGGTGTGCACGCGGGCAAGGTGGCGGCGGCGGTGGTGGTCACAGAGCAGGTCGAGGTCAGGGACCGGGGAATGCTGCGGAAGAAGAGAACTACATCTTCAGAGTGCAGGCTGGAGAGACCAGCTCAGCAGGATCAGGACGACGGCAACAGTTCAAACCAGGATTGATTGTGGACTGTGGGGCTTCTTCCCACATAGTCAATGATAAGAAGTTCAAGAGCTTTGACAGCTCGTTCGAGCCAGAGAAACACTGCATGGAGCTGGCGGACGGTAAGCGCACCTTTGGTGTGGTGCAGGGCAGGGGAGATGCTACGGTATGTCTGCTCGACAGTGAGGGGCGATGGTGTAGAGTGACACTGCTGAACACACTATATATTCCATCGTACCCCCAAGAGCTCTTCTCTGTGAAGTCTGCGACAGCACACGGAGCCAGTGTGTTCTTCGAAGAGGGCAGAGGTGCCCTGATGTCACTGGATGGTACCAGGTTTGACATTTTTGTACAGGGGAAAATGTACTATTTGCAAACTGAATGTGTTGTTGAAAAGTGCCATGTGAGCCATGATATAGAAACTTGGCATGAGATAATGGGCCACTGCAACTATGACGATATCATAAAGCTACAGGATACCACTGATGGTATGCATATAAAGGGTAAAGTGTGTAAACCTGACAAAGAGTGTGCAGTATGCATAGAAGGGAAGTTTACCCAAAACAAGAACAGGAAACCTACAGACAAAACCAAGACACCACTGGAGTTGGTAAACACTGATTTAGCCGGTCCTGTGGCAAACGAGTCCATTAATGGTTTCAGGTACATGCAATCATTTACAGATGTGTGCACAGGGGCAGTGTGTGTTTATTTCTTAAAAACAAAGAGTGACACAGTGCAAGCAACCGAGAAATTTCTGGCAGATGTAGCTCCCTATGGGACAGTGCAATGCATAAGGTCGGATAATGGAACTGAGTTTACAAGCAAGGAGTTTCAAACCCTGTTGAGACGGAACAAAATAAGACATGAGACGTCCTGCCCATACTCTCCCCATCAAAATGGCGTTGCAGAGAGAGAAGGACGCACACTATTCGAGATGGCAAGGTGTATGCTAATAGATAGTGGTCTACCAAAGAGCCTCTGGCATTATGCTGTACAGGAGGCAGCCCACACCAGAAACAGACGCTTCAACAAGCACACAGGCACTACGCCATACACAGCAATGACAGGAAAAAAGTGCAACATGGCTAGAATGCAAAAGTTCAGGACAGAATGCTATGCTTACCAGCAGGACAAGGGAAAGTTAGATTCTAGATGTGAGAGGGGGCGTTTTGTAGGACACGACAAGAACAGCCCGGCCTAACTAGTCTACTACCCTGACCAAGAGAAAGTACAGAAACACAGACTAGTTAAGTTTGTACACAAGGCAACTAGTGAAAATGAGACTCAGACACCAGGTCTGCACCCAGAAGACTGGGTAAGAGAGAGAAAGTCTGTTGAGACAGCTGCAACTCAGCCTAGAGTACAGAAAAATGTACAGACTGACGGTACACAGTCAGCACCCGAGGATGATGACGAGGAGCACCCAAGGGTGACGTCACAAGCCTCAGCCCGTGGGAGGTACCCCCAAAGGGAACGCAACCCTCCGAGATACCTGATTGACTATAGTCAGGGCGACAGTGATGACGGCTCACTCACTACTATAGATTATGCATACAGGGCAGTGTGCGGTGTCCCTCTGACCTTTAAAGAGGCCATGGAATCGCCAGAATCAGAAAAGTGGTCCAGGGCAATGGACGAGGAAATGGAGTCTCTAAGAGACAACAAAACATTCACCCTTACAAAATTGCAAGAGGGGAAGAAAACAGTGGGAGGAAGGTGGGTGTATGCGATAAAGACAGATATAGACGGACACGACAAGTACAAGGCTAGATTTGTAGCAAATGGATATAGTCAGAGAGCTGGGGTGGATTATGGGGAGACATCTTTGCCGACAGCCAACCTAACAAGTGTTCGAGTGCTTCTACAGAAGGCGGCTCAGTATGACTTGATTTTACACCAGATGGATGTAAAGACGGCTTATCTTAATGCCCCCATAGACTATGACATATACATGGAACAACCTGAGGGTTATATTGAGAAGGGAGAAAAACTAGTGTGTAAACTAGAGAAGTCAATCTACGGCCTCAAGCAGTCTGGCCACAATTGGAACTTACTGTTACACGAGTGTTTGACAGGTGATGGTTTTACACAAAACCAATCAGACCATTGTGTGTACTCCAAGGAGTCAAAGGAAGGGAAAACGATCATTATAACCTGGGTAGATGATCTTATCATAGCATCAAGCAGCACAGAGATACTGAGTAAAGTGAAAAAGATGCTGTCCACAAAATTCAGGATGAAAGATCTGGGCAGGTTAAAGTGCTTTCTTGGGATGGACTTCACTCAGTCCGCCAACTGTGTAACAGTTTCACAACAAAGGTACTCTGAGAAAATATTGGAGCGTTTTGATATGCAGGAGTGCAGGGTAAGAGAAACCCCATGTGAGCAGAAATTAGACTACTCAGAAGATGCACCAAAAATGTTTGGTGTGTGAAATGTGAGTGGTATGGGTTATACCAAGTTTTTTTTTTTATTTTGTTCTATGAATATGAAAAGGTATACAGTAAGCTCATGATTCCTAAGTGGGAGCGTTGAGATATGACACCAGTGTATTTGTATGACTATGTGTTACTGTGTACTATTATTTTGTTTATGACTTTGTTTGTCCACAAGTGGGCGGTGTTGCGCTTGCATGCGCGGATTGATTACGTCACTGAGACGCTGTTCATTTTCTTCTTCTCCCAAAACGACCGAATAAACGAAGGCTGCATTTTTTCCCTCCAGCAGAAGTTCGGTAGTCAGTACGATTCTTTATAACGGTTTAATAATCCACTTCATCTGCGCAGAGATAGACATAAAGTATTAGTCTAGTCTTCTAACAGAGGCATCCTAATCAGATGCCCGAACCACCTCATCTGGTTCCTTTCGACGCGAAGGAGCAGTGGTTCTACTCCAAGCTCCCTGCGGATGTCCAACCTCCCCACCCCATCTCTAAGGCTGAGCCCAGACACCCTACGGAGGAAACTCATTTCAGCCGCATGTATCCGCGATCTCACCCTTTCCGTCACTACCAAAAGCTCACAACCACAGCTGAGGGTTGGAACGAAGATTCACTGGTAAATTGAGAGCTTTGCCTTCCGGCTCAGCTCCCTCTTCACCACAACGGTCCGGTGCAATGTCCGCATTACTGCTGATGCTGCACCAGTCCGCCTGTCAGTCGCCCGCTCCATCCTCCCCTCACTCATGAACAAGACCCCGAGATACTTGAACTCCTTAACTTGAAGCAGTAACTCATCCCCAACCCAGAGGGAGCAATCCACAAATTTCCGGTAGAGAACCATGGCCTCAGACTTGGAGGTGCTGACTTTCATCCCAGCCATTTGACACTCAGTTGCATACTGCCCCCGTGTGTGCTGGATGTCACGTTCTGACGAAGCCAACAAAACCACATCATCTGCGAAGAGCAGAGATGCAATTCTGAGGTACCCAAAACGGATATACTCCTCACCTTGGCTGTTTCTTGGGGGCCTGTCCATGAATATCACAAACAGAATCGGAGATAGGAACAACCTTGGTGGAGTCCGACACCCACCAAAAATGTGTTTGACTTTGTGCCGAGAATGCGGACACAGCTCTCACTTTGGTTATACAAGGACCGGATGGCTTATAGCAACTGCTACAGTACCCTCCACAGAGTGCCCCGGGCTACACAGTTGTAAGCCTTCTCCAAGTCCACAAAACACATGTAGACTGCCTGGTCAAACTCCCATGCCCCCTCAGCTTTTCTGCGAGGGTAAAGAGTTAGTCTGTTGTTCCACAGCCAGGACAGAATCCACATTGTTCCTCCTGGATTCGAGGTTCGACAATCGGTCTGAGCCTCCTTTCCAGCACCCTAGAGTAGACTTTCCCAGGGAGGCTGAGCAATGTGATACCCCGATAATTGGAGCACCCCCTTTTTAAATATGGGAACCACCCCCCAGTCTGTCACTCCACAGGTACTGTCCCCGACCTCCAAACGGCACTGAAGAGGCGTATCAGCCAAGACAGCCCAACAATATCCAGAGTCTTCAGCATCTCAGGGCGAATTTCATCCACACCCAGCGCCTTGCCACTGAGGAGCTTCTTAACTACCTCAGAGACCTCTGCCAAGGATATGGGTGGGGCTTCCCCTGAATCTTCAGACTCTACCTCCTCCACTGATGACATGTTAGCCAGGTTCAGGAATTCCTCAAAGTGTTCTTCTTTCCACTGTTCAACAACATTCCCAGTCTGGGTCAACAGTTCCCCTCCCCGGCTGAACACAGCCTGAGTTAAGCCCTGCTTCCCTTTTCCGAGTCGCTGGATGGTTTGCGAAAACTTCCTTGAGGCAAACCGAAAGTCCTCCTGTATAGCCTCGCCGAACTCCACCCACACCCGAATGTTTGCTTCCGTGACCGCTGAAGCTGCAGTCCTTCTGGCCTCCCGGTACCTGTCTGCTGCTTCAGGAGACCCCTGGGCCAACCAAGCCCGAAAGGCCTCCTTCTTCAGCCTGACGGCTTCCCTTACAGGTTCTTAGGTTGCCACCCCGAGAGGCAGTTACTGTGTGTAACTCGAGTTTTTAAAGCAATAGGCTTTACGGAGGTCGGTTTATACGTGCAGGAGTTCGTAAGTCGGGTGTTCATAACCTGTACTTCTTTCCAAAATGTTTGCATCTTCTCACATTCCCAAATCAAGTGGAAAAGGGGTCCTTCATGAATTTGGCATTTAAGTCGGGTGTCTGGAATGTCTTGAGCAAATTAATTTATCTTTACATGGATAATGTACATTCTCATTATCCATTTGTATTGAATCAATTTAAAATCTAGTTTCCTGAGAGGCCTTGGGCCTTAATGCATATCTGGCTCCATTCACAATCCAGAACATCCTCATGCAAATATTCACTCCATGATGTTCTTTTGGAGTCAGATGATTCTTTAGAATAAGATGAGAATATATCGTGGATGTTCTCTACTATGTTGGTGCTGGGTTGTTAACTGTTCTAGTACTGTTATAGGGTCTTTATGCATTCTCAATAATCCAGGAAATCACTGAAAGTTGAATCAGTTCATCTGGATCCAACATTTATTGAGAGAAACTTTTCATCCGTCATCTAAGTGATCTCTTCAGTCTCAACTGACTGCAGATATTCCCACCCTTATAAACAATACAGTGGCATAACGATGGAAAACAATGATCGGGTTCATATGCAAATTGCCGTGACCATTAGCTAGAGTTACAATGGCAATTTGTACTATTCACAAAGGATTGGGGAATAGTTGCAATCGCAGCATTGTAATATGGTGACAGATGTATATATGACAGATAGTTGCCATCTATGTGAAGAGGAAATGACCATCCCTTGAACTGAGGGGGGGGGGGGGGGCAAAAGTACATTTGTCCTGTTATAGGGGGACAGTTTAGGGAATTGTTTTGCTTTGAGCTAAAAAAGCTGCGCATCTAAGTATTTAAAGAAGTAGGACTTTGGAACATTGTGTTTTCCTTAGAGCTTATTAAATGACATCAAAGTATTCCCATTATAAAGATCTTTGATCCTACTAATGCCCTTTTTGTCACCACTGCCTGAATCCTAGTTCATTCTTCCCAGGTCTGAAGTCTGTTACCCCAAATAGGGGAGAAGCGAGACTGAGGTGGAATTTCACCTTGAGCATTCTGTGCCTCATGCTATATCAACAGAGTCTTCTTTCTGCTTGTTTCCTGTTTCTCAGGGGTTGCCACAGCGGATTTGACAGTTTCCGTCAGTACTCTGTGAGGGGACAGCATTGATGGCGGTCTTGTCAATCCGCATAATGATTTCACAAAATTTTACATCGGATGCCCTTCCTGACACAACCACTAAACCTATGGATGGGGGCACAGGTAAAGCATTGGATGCCATCCCAGTACTCACAGACTTGCACCCATGCCTGTCGCTATCAGAATGCTATATCAACAGAGTATTTCTAACAAATGGCTTGAGAGGGATTTTCTTCAAATTCTTACAAGAATCAGAACATGAGTATGCATTAAAGCCTAGCCCCTTTGAGGCCAATTGGGCTGACCAACAGTACCATAATAGGTTTGGTACCTTTAAGCCCCCTCTGTCATATGGGAAATATAGTTAAGTGAGGCGAAGCCTTGGACATCGGAGGGGCTGCGAGTGGGATAGATTGAAATAAGTATAGAAATATGGGAAGGATGTTCATCTTAATGTCATTTATGCAACCAATCAAGGAAAGGGGAAGAGAAATCCACCTGCTTAAAGATTTGCTCACTTTTGATATAACTGGATCATATTGGCAGGAATTAACAAGCTCAGATGAGGGGTAATAAAAATACCAAGATAATTAAATACTTTGGAAGCATTCATGAAGGGATGTTGAATTGTGGGAGTTTTCCCTGTTTATTGAGAAAGAGGATAGAAGATTTAGTTTTATTCACTGAATACTCTGAGCATTTCCCAAATCTATTAATCACATCACTGAGAGCTGAGATAGATCAATCCAGGACTGTCAGAAAAAGAAGCCATCATCTGCATCTTAAGCTTTACGATGCTCTACAACAGAAATTGAAATTCCTCTATTAATGGGTGATATCTAATAGCGACGCCAAAGTGTTCTAATGCTGAAACACATAGCAGGTGGGACAGAGGGCACACTTTATGTTTTCCACGATACAGATTGAGCGGTTTAGAAGTAATGTTATTGGTCACAACCTCTGTCACTGGTCCAAAGTACAGGATTCTAGCCCACTGGGTAAAGTCAACACCAAATACAAAATGTGAGAGTACCTCGAATAAATATGACCATTCAACTCTATCGAATGCTGCCATGTTGGTTCCTAAAGATTTTTAATCTCATAATGTGGACAGGTTCTATTTGTTCAACTGACAAAGCCTGGGTAATTGGTCATGGTTTTAACTAAGAAATACTTGTTGGACTTGCTCAAGAAACTATGGGTTTCTTTCAGTTTCATTTGTGAGAATCATGACCATCATTTTACAATATCTCTGCTTTCCAATGAGGGAAAATGAAACTGGTTTATTGAATGATGCAATACTTAATCTGATGGTATGAACAGGTTGAAGACAGCCATACAGGTTTTCCAATCATATCTAAAGTCATCATATAACAACTATTTCTTCCTTGTTCTGTGTATATCATGCAATCAATTTCTGGTAAGAGATGGTCAGTTTGATCATAGCATTGGTGATAAATCACGTGTTAGGCATGCCTGCTTCCTGCTTCAAGTTCGGCAGCTGAATTAGGTTGGGCTCCTGACACTCCAACTTGTTTTAACTTTAATTCTAATATTTTTAAGACTTGAAAGTATTTAATCCAATGTCCTACCTGACATCTTATGAAAAGCTAAGTGGACAAGCAGCCAAAAGTTGTAAATATAGTTTTTGCAATTTCTGATATCTGGTGGATCAACTCTACCTCAGCTTACTTCCTCTGCTGTGGTTGAATCAGCCTAAACAAGTGACAATGACACTCTAGATTGATAAGGCCCCAGGGGATCTGTTCAGTGTTGAAAATCCATCCATTGCAACTTCAGCATCAGGTAAAGATGTCCCGTAATAGTAATAATAATAATAATAATAATAATAATAAGACATCACTAATGATGAGGACTATGTCTCTATGGAGACCATGAAAACAACAACAGAAATTATTCTATGTGGAAATTCTTAACAGACAAGAGGCAAACTTCATGTTCTTCACCACGATGATCATGGGATCTGCAACTACCAGAATTGATGGAATCATGAGAGAGGTTCAAGAGGTCAAATACAGCCTTCAGTTCTCTCAAGCCCAAAATGATGACTTGAGAAAGATGGAGAAGGAAGTCGGCTCATTTGAATCACAACTGCAGTAGAGCTGTCAGAATTGGCTAAAAATGGCATTCGATTATTCCTTCTAAAACAGACATAAGTTCGAACCCATTTGAATATATTTTTTGCGCGTTTTGTCCCTAAGAGGGTAAACTAATACAGCGAGAGACATAACTACTTGTAAAGGTATATTTATTTCAACGTAAACATGTCTTAAAAGATCAGCACACCTACAAATAAATAAAATAATGTCCTATACCATAAAACTTAACTTAAAGACCATAGACCTCTGTCTCTCTCTACGTCCTCCTGGCAAAACTCCTCACTGTCAGATGAAAAGAAGCAGCTGGCGTCTCCACATGTATTGGAGGAGGCATGTGGTAGTCTGCAGCCCTGCCTGGATCGGCAAAAGGGGTGGAGCAGTGACCAGGGCGGCTCAGAGAGTGAGGGGGGGTTACAATTGGGGAGAAAAAAGGTGAAAAAAATTAACAGGATGAAAGCATTGGTGATATGTCACTCAGTAGCAGCAATTGGAAAAAATCGATACATATGATCAAAGACTAATTAGGCCAGTTATCAGATGTACACATTTGGCATTCACTTCAAGATTCAAGATTCAATATTCAAGATTCTTTATTTGTTACGTCCCATATACAAGTACAAGAGATTTAATTCTTGTCTTTCGGCACCTCAACACTGCAGCAAGAATAGTAATAAATAACAGCAAAACAGAAAAAGAGCAGTAATAATAATAAATAGTGCGTGGTGTATATAGGGTGCTGTGTGTGTGTGTGTGTGTGTGTGTGTGTGTGTGTGTGTGTGTGTGTGTGTGTGTGTGTGTGTTTGTGTGTAGGCCCAGCCTTAATACATGTGCATGTGTGTATGTAGTTGTTTGTATATTTGTGTGTGTTTGTGAACGCCGAGCTACAGTTAAGGTCAAAATTGTTAGCCCCCTTTATGAAATCAAACAAAAACCTTAACTTTTCCATGGAAATGACCATAACCAAAAGTGTTTATGGTTTAATTGCTTCCAAAAGAGCAAAGACAAAATCTCCACTAAGCTTGATTAAGATATTTTACTGATGCGCTGATTGAAACAAGAAAAAACAAAAATGACAAGGCCAAAATTATTAGCCCTCTGACAATCAATAGTCAACAGTGTAACATTTCTGACTCACAACTGACAACAACCTCTTATGGTAGTTCCTAACTAGGTTGGCACATATCTCTTGAGGGATCTTAATCCATTCTTCCATGGCAAATTGTTCAGCTCACCCAAATTGTTGGTTTTCGAGCATGGACATTAACCTTAGGCTCCCGCCGCAGATTCTCAATAGGATTGAGATCTGTGCTCTGAGAGGGCCACTCCAGGACCTTGATTTCTGTGTCCTTCAAAGAGTTTTGGACCAACTTGGATATATGCTTCGAGTCATTGTCTTGCTGGAAGACCCAGCAGCGACTTAAAGTTAGACTGGCAGCAGATTTCTTTACATTATCCTTCAAAATGTCAACATAATCTTCTTTCTTCATGGTCCCATGCACCCGAACAAGGTTCCCTGTGCCTGAAGCAGCAAAACAGCCCCACAGCATTATGCTCCCACCACCATGTTTAACTGTGGCAACTGTGTTTTTAGGGTTGAAGGCCTCTCCCTTCCTTCACCAAACAAAAGCAACATCCATGTGCTCAAACAGCTCAAGTTTAGTCTCATCAAACCAAAGGACAGACTTCCAAAACTCATGCCCATGTTTCAAATGTTCACGGGCAAACTTCAGTCTGGCTTTGATGTGCTGCTGTGTGAGCAATGGAGTTTTTCTTGGACAATGACCTCAAAGCCCACCACAATGAAGAGCCCTCACAACAGTCTTCTTTGAAACATTAAATCCAGAAGAGGCCAGTTCAGCAACAGTCATCTTGGCAGAGATCTGGGGATTGTTGTTGACATCTCTAACTATTTTCCCCTCTAAAGTTTTTGAAATCTTGCACTTTCGACCACTCCCACGTTTGTTTCTAACACAGTTTGTCTCCTTGTGCTCTGCAATGATGCAACACACAGCTCTTCTAGACACTGTGAAACGCTCGGAAATGACAGTATAGCCTTCCCCCTTAAGATGAGTATCCACTGTCTTCTTTCTGAGTTCCAGACTGATTTCTTTACTTTTTGGCATGATGAAATTATTTCTTACCAAGAATTTAAGAGTAGTCCCTCTAAACCAAGTGTTCAAGTGCCAGTAGCCCTGTTCACTGGAGTCCCTTAAGTAAAGTTCAATGCTGATTGATTGCTCAGGTGTGGTTTGAAAGCTGATTGATTGCTCAAGTGCAGTGTTCAAACTACACTGTGGCCTTCGGGGAGCCCACTTTGTATTTTTTTTTCCACCGACGGGGGCAGGGGGCGCTTGCGCATGCCTCTAAAAGAGGAATTACAATGACTTACAAAGATACAACAGCTGCAAGTGTATGGCCTAGTTGCTTTATGTCAGCACATCGTATAGGCTATATAAATATATACTCTCATACTCCCTCTATATAAAATAAGCTATAAACAAAGCACATCAGGCTGCCTACAATCGAGTACATCAACAACGGTTAAAGTTACCCATCACAGGCTACAGAAGAACACCATAATTCCTCCGTTCAATTAAGACATCGAGGGTCACGTAGACCTATAACAACCCAGCCACAACACATTGGGAATAACATGCCTTACCTAATACAGAATCAACCACAGAGGCCTGGGGTCAGCTGCCTTTGCTGTTGGTCCAGAAATCCATGATGTGGACGGGCAATGACTTGCCTTAATCCAAGATGTGACAAAGGGCATTGAGTCGAAACTCTCCAATGGGGGTCCATTAATATCCAGAAAAAGGAGCGATGGGAGGCTGTTTTCATGCAACCTATTGTGGGTCTTGCTGTCAGTATCATTGATGGCAGAAAATCCCCTCTCACACTCAGCTGAAGCAGGAAGGTATGTTCTACTCGCTGTACAAAGCTTTTCCAGCGTTTTGCCTGGTGCTCGGTCTTGTAAGTTCCAGTCACGGAACTCCTCGACCGCCTCTCTGGCTGGTTCTCTAAGCATTTTAGCAAGTGCCCATACTTCGTTTTCTCCATACAGAATCAAAGCATTCCAATCCTGTGGCCAAAAGTTCTTGTCCAGGGGTTTCAGCATCTGTAGGAGGTCTAATTCTGACATTCTCCCTGTGAGATTGTTGATCACAGATTGATAAAACTGATTTCGGTTAATCTTGCCCGTGCCCTTAACTATACTGCTCAAAAAAATAAAGGGAACACCTAAAAACACAATATAGACCTCGATGAATGAAATATTTCAGCTGAAAATCTTTATTTATTAGACAGAGGAATGTGTTTAGAGCAAAATAACCTAAGAATGATCAATGGAAATCAAAATCATTAGCCCATTAAGGTCTGGATTCAGAATCATACTCAAAATCAAAGTGGAAAATGAGAACATAGGCTGATCCAACTTCTGTGGAAATTCTTCAAGACGATTCAAAATGAGGCTCAGTAGTGTGTGTGGCCTCCACGTGCCTGTATGCACTCATTACAACGTCTGGGCATGCTCCTGATGAGACGACGGATGGTCTCCTGAGGGATCTCCTCCCAGACCTGGATCAGGGCATCGGTCAACTCCTGGACAGTCTGTGGTGCGACATCGCGTTGGCGGATGGTACGAGACATGATGTCCCAGAGGTGCTCGATTGGATTCAGGTCTGGGGAACGTGCAGGCCAGTCCATAGCATCAATGCCCTCGACATACAGGAACTGCTGACACACTCTGGCCACATGAGGACGAGCATTGTCATGCATGAGCAGGAACCCAGGGCCCACTGCACCAGCATATGGTCTGACAATGGGTCTGAGGATCTCATCCCGGTACCTAATGGCAGTCATGGTACCTCTGGCTAGCATGTAGAGGTCTGTGCGGCCCTCCAAGGATATGCCTCCCCAGACCATCACTGACCCATCGCCAAACCGGTCATGCTGGAGGATGTTGCAGGCAGCAGAACGTTCTCCACAGCGTCTCCAGACTCTCTCACATCTGTCACATGTGTTCAGTGTGAACCTGCTCTCATCTGTGAAGAGCACAGGGCGCCAATGGCGAATCTGCCAACCAAGATGTTCTCTGGCAAAGGTCAATCGGGCTGCACGGTGTTGGGCTGTGAGCACAGGCCCCAATTGCGGACATCGGGCCCTCATACCATCCTCATGCATTCTGTTTCTCACTGTTTGAGCAGAAACCTGCACATTAGTGGCCTGTTGAAGGTCGTTTTGTAGGGCTCCGGCAGTGCTCCTCCTGTTCCTCCTTGCACAAAGGACCAGATAGCGGTCCTGCTGCGGGGTTGTTGTCCTCCTGCGGCCCCCTCCATGTCTCCTGGTGTACTGGCCTGTCTCCTGGTACCTCCTCCATGCTCTGGACACTGTGCTGGGAGACACATCAAATCTTCTTGCCACAGCACGCATTGATGTGCCATCCTGGATGAGCTGCACTACCTGAGCAACTTCTGTAGGTTGCAGATACCGCCTCATGCCACCTCTAGTGGTGAGGGCACTAGCAAAATGAAAAACTAACCAAAGATCGGCCAGAAAAGATGAGGACAGGCAAATGGTCTGTGGCCACCACCTGCAAATCCATTCCTTTTATAGGGGTTGTCTTGCAAATTGTCTAATTTCCACCTGGTGGAAATTAGACAATTTACCAACAGGTGAAATTGATTCACAAATCAGTGTTGCTTCCTAACTGGACAGGTTGATATCTCAAAAGTGTGATTGACTTGGAGCTACATTGCATTGCTTATGTGTTCCCTTTATTTTTTTGAACAGTGTAGTTGAACATGTTTAAACAGCCCCAGGGACGTGTGCTGTTCGACCTTCTGTGTGGATTTACCTCCACTCACTTTCATTGCTTTCAGTATATCAATAGACTGCAGAATGTGGCGACTGGCATCCACTAGAGTAATGTCTCTTTGCTGACATTTCAGTGACAGGCCCTGTAGCTGACGGAGTATGTCTTTCATGCAAGCCGGATCAAGTAAAAACCCAGAGTTTATGAGATGTTTGTATAGCGCCAGGAATTTATTCCTCTCGGTGTCATTGCAAGATGCATCCTCGCTTGAAGTTTTGAAGTGGCGGGCTAAAGCAGGGTAGTTATTCCAGACTGCCTTTACAGTATTGAAACTACTCGCCACCCATCTGATGGTGAATATCTGTACAATTCTCAAAATCTGCATATTTAGATTTGCAGCTGCTTCCTCAAACAATCTCACATTCGTTGCAGACTGGTGGTACAAAGAATACAGCTTGGCAAGGAAAAACTCGAAATGATTACATCCAGCAAACCACTTTCAGAGAATCATGGACAGCCAATTCAAGGCGGTGGGCCTAACAATGTTTGGACTGGATGTTTGGAAAGTCATGCTTAAGCCTTGCAATGACTCCAGTGGCTTTGCCTGTGAGAATTGAAGCCCCATCTGAGGAGGTGTTTCCCCAAAAACTCATCATCTAATCCCGCTGTGCGAAAGCACTATCTCAAACTGTTGTAAATGGATTCTGCATCTGTGCCCTGTGGCCGCTCTACAATGTCTAAACATTTTTTTTCCAAATCTCCTTTGACACTCACATCACATCCTGATAAACAAACTGCTGACCCTCGGCCTCCCCCCGTCTACTTGCAGCTGGAGCAAGGACTTTTTAACAAACCGCCCACAGTCAGTCAGAGTTGGTCCCCACCTCTCCTCCACCATCTCACTCAGCACCGGCTCACCGCAGGGTTGCGTGTTGAGCCCCCTCCTCTACTTACTGTACACCTTCGACTGTTTACCAGCTTTCCCTTCAAACTCCATCATAAAATTCACTGATGACACCACTGTAGTCGGGCTCATAACAGGAGGTGATGAGTCCGCTTACCGACAGGAAGTCCAGAATCTGTCTGAGTGGTGCTCTGCAAATAACCTCATCCTAAACACCACAAAAACAAAAGAACTCATAATTGACTTCAGAAACCACAACCCCCCCCCCCCCAGCCTCTCTCCATAAATGGTGAGTGCGTGGAGAGAGTTCACTCATTTAAATTCCCGGGAATCCACGTTACGGACTGTCTTTCATGGTCAACAAACACCACGGCAGTGGTCAAAAAGGCACAGCAGCAGCTACATTTCCTGAGGTTACTCAAGGAAAACAACATGAGCGTGAAGCTGCTGATGTCCTTCTACAGATCCACAATCGAGAGCATCCTCACACACTGCATGCCGGTGTGGTTTGCTGGTTGCTCCGCCGCAGACAAAAAGGCTCTCCAGAGAATCACCAGGACAGCAGAAAAAAATCATCGGTTGCCCCCTCCCTCCTCTTTCAGACATTGCCCACAGCCGGACCCTCTCAAGAGCCAAAAGCATCATCAAGGACAATTCACACCCTGGCAGCCACCTGTTTGAACTATTATCCTCTGGCAGGCGCTTCAAGTCCATCAAATCCAAAACCACCAGATTCACCAATAGCTTTTTCTCAAACGCAATAATCGCACTAAACAAACATAGTTAAACCTCTCACAGTCACCCCTCGCACTTTAATGCCTGCACTTTATCCCATTGCTGCTACTTTATTAATCTTGTCTTGCTATTGTGCACTTTATTTCATTGCTGTTTTATCCCATTGCTTTTTTTAAGTCATTCTTGTCTTTTTTAATGTGTGCTTTTTATTTATTTTATTGTTGCACCACAGTGGAGTTGTACTCCCAGTTTCGTTGTATTGAAAAGTACGATGACAATAAAGGCATTCAGTAACTTGGAATTCACCTCAATGACTTTATTTGGCAGAATCGCCTTTTACTTAGTCAATGCCACTTCAATGGCCCTCTTGTGTGCAATGCTGTCCCTGTTTATATATCTTTTTTTGCAACTTGTTCTGAGCAGTGCTGCTTACTTCCCCGTTAATCCACTCCTCAGACGAGTGCGTGCCAGGTACCTTTTCAGACAGAAGAAGGGTTTTTGCGTCCCTGCAAGTGGTGCACCTCAAGCTTCCATCCTTAACGAACAGCCATGTATTACGGCTCTTCCGGTCTCTCCATTGCTGGCTGTTCCAGTTTGACGGGAGAGAGGAGCAAGAGGGGTTAGGACCGTGACCGGCCGCGGCCTCTCCCTCTGACGAGTTGTTACCTCCACCATCTTCAGCCAGAGAGGACTTTTCTTCAGTTTCTTCCTGCGGCGTTGGCACCCCGGCGGGCGGTGTGCTAACAGCGGTCGCAGGGCTTGCAGCGGGTGACTCGGTCATGCTAACGCCACTAGAACACGATTTCTTAGTGAAACCAAAGTTAATTAAACTGCCTTTTCTTTTTGACATGGCTATTGAGGCTAATTGCAAAAAGAAAATGCTAGGGACTTCTCGCGCATATCAATGGGACTCAACCTCCAACGTTTATATTTTTCTACGAATCTTTGAGTTAACACGTACACATGAGAGGAGTTTGATTTGCAGCGCAGCGCCGCTACGCCTTGATGGTCATGACAAGAATAGCATGTGTAGTTAACTATTGAAGTGAAATGGTGTTAAATCGCCGTCATGAGTGAATGACACATTCGCAATTTCACACATAATAATCCATGATGATGACGATACACAAAACTGAAATTGCATGTCAAAATAACACATTGTCAATATTTTTAGGGACCCCCCCCCCAACATTTCACAAATCACGTTTTCAGGGGAGCCCATGTCTTATTAAGGGGAGCTGAGCTCCCCCTAGCTCCCTCGTAGTTCGCACCATGCTCAGGTGTGTTTTGAAAGCAAAAAAAAAAATCACATGGGGGCTAATAATTTTGACCACCTCAATTTTCACTACATTTGGTATAAAGCAAAACTGAAGATTTATTTTACGTTTCAAAATGTACCAAATAGGGACCTTAACAATGATGAATGTTTTACTGTGTAAAGTTTTATGAATGATGCAAACATTGGGCAGAATTTTAGGGAAATGTTCCATAGTTCCTTGGGGGCTAACAATTTTGACCTTGACTGTACGTCTGTGTGAGTGTGTTTGTGTGTAAACTGATGATCCGCTGAAGACCATAGGTCAGTACCAGTCAATCCAGCACCAGGCTTAATGTCGTTAATGTTCTTTGTTCCAAAGCCTGGTTGCTTGGTGGAAAAAGCTGTTCCAGAGCCTACTGGTCCGAGCTTTGAGGCTGTGGTACCACTTGCCCAATGGAAGCAGCTGGAACAGTCCATAGTTAGGGTGGCTGGGGTCTTTGATAATTCTATGAGCTTTGCTGACACAGCGTCCATTGTATATGTCCTGGATGGAGGGAAGCTCACATCCACTGATGTCCTGGGCTGTCCTCACAACCCTCTGCAGTGTTTTGTGGTTGTCCACAAAACACTGCACACATAGACTTCCACATACTAGACCTTCCATCACTTGCGCAAGGTGAAAATACTGTATGAAGTTTCACATGCTGTGAACAGGTTCTAGTTGTGAAACTGATGAAGCCTCATTGTTTTAACTATAAAGGACTTTATTGGACTTATTCAAGAAAATATGGATTTATTTCAGTGTAATTTGTGAGAATCATGACAATTGTTTTACAATATCTCTGCTTTCCAATGTAGGAGACAGCTGAAACTAGTTTTTCAAATGAAGGAAGGGTTAATCCGGTGGTGTGAACAGGTTCAACACAACTATGTGATTTTTCCATGGGTAAGTGAAGTCAGCATATAAAAACTAATTCTTCCTTGTTCTACATGCAATCAGTTTCACTGGTAAAAAATGATTCATTTAAACGTGTAACACAGCATAACAGCATTGTTGATATGCAAGTCATTGGCAGCAATTTAAATAACTTTAGATATGATCAAGAGTTTATTGGGTCTTCAGCAGCAAAGTCATAGAACAATAATGTGCATGACAGGAATACGTGAGAAAATGTATGTGACAGCACTGACCGTCACACCCTGTTGATTTTGTGCGAACAATGAGATTCAGTAGATTTCTCCTTTGTTTTTAAGATAAGATGATACGGCATATCACTGACCTAATTCTTTATCACTCAAATATACTTCGTCATAAGGATATAACCAAACAATGCTATTGGCCACCAATGAGGAGGAAGAGTAGATGTAAAATGAGTGAAAATAACAAAAGTGGGGTTCTCCAACTGATTTATCATCACTATAAGGAAATCTGTAAGAGGAAATCTGGTACTTGCTCACACACTTCACAACAATGGGTTTTCTTACTCCAACATCTTGATCCATCCATCCATTATCCAAGCCGCTTATTTGCATCCGGGTTGCAGGGATGTTGGAGCCCCAGCAGTCATTGGGCGGCAGGCGGGGAGACACCCTGGACAGGCCTTCACAGGACACACACACACACACACACACACACACACACACACACACACACACACACACACACACACACACACACACACAATTTGGTATGACTGATTCACCTGGCCTACATGTCTTTGGACTGTGGGAGGAAACCGGAGCCCCCAGAGGAAACCCATGCAGACACGACGAGAACATGCAAACTCCACACAGAGGATGACCTGGGATGACCCCCAAGGTTGGATTACCTCAGGGTTCAAACCCAGGACCTTCTTGCTGTGAGGCGACCGTGCTAACCACTGCACCATCGTGCTGCCCGCAGATATATATATATATATATATATATATATATATATATATATATATATATATATATAATAGCTCAAAGTTGTTAAATGGCAGAACAAGTTTGTTTCGTGCTAGATGCACTCATCAGCTGCCTACATGGTTACAGTAAACCATGTAGGCAGCTGATGAGTGCATCTAGCACGAAACAAACTTGTTCTGCCATTTAACAACTTTGAGGTATAAAAAAATATATCTTTGCTTCTGAATTGTTGAGCTCTTTTTTCTACATGGAAGGTTTCATTGCAACATCCTGTGGACATTATATATATATATATAGTGCCTCCAGTACAAACTAGGGGTAGCAGTGAAAGCACTAACATCTAACTAGGTTCGGTGAGGGGTTTGCCTTGACTAACTCATGAGAGGAGTTGATGTGTAGTTGAACAGTTGACAATTTTATTGGCTCACAACAGCAAAATATACACAACGCTGACTTTTACATAAAAGAATTGAAATAAAACAAAATTGAGCTCTTTAAAGTAAATAAAACAATAAACCAAAGAAACCCCATTCAAATCACAACGCCCAATGAGTATTAGCAGTTTGAGATGAAAGAAAAGTTAATTTCTTTGTCCTTGAGTGTATGTGTTGGTTCAAGAGTTCAGTTCCTGATCCGTGAGTGTTTTGGATATGCTTCACCGATGACTATTTCTACCCGGGTAGAGGATATAGGCTGGTGTGTATGGGTTCTTATCTGGTGTCTGGAGGAATGATTCAGGCTTGTCAGACGTTTCCTGGGACAGATTCTACGGTAGGCCACACCGCTTCTATGATCATCCACAGTCTCACTGGGCTGAGCTCGCCATCACAATCTTCCAAATTCAATCTGGTAGTAAAAAAAAAAACAATCTACACAAATAGTGCAGAACAGTAAGCATTCCATTCTATATCTGTTTCTAACATGAGATCTCATTAAGTTCTTTTCATTCAGAACATTTTACAATGTATAACCAATAACCAAGGATATACTGTCATCGAATGAGATGAATTGGTTTACACCACAGCAATTGGCATTATACCACTAATACCTGAAATACTTAACATTAATAAATGAATTACTTGTATTTATCCACTCTTTTAACCTGTAACATATCCCTTTTTAACATTTTTATACATCATTTTAATATACTTTCCATTAACATGTTTTTGAATTGCAGTACCATTACTTAATCACTAAACATATACAATTCTGTTACACAAAATCAGGGCAATCACAGTGTAGCCTCAATACAAACCATTTAAGTGCGCTAACCACTTAAACCAGATGGCTTTAACATCAACAGGATACGTGCCTCGTAGCTTTAATCCTACACAATTCTCCAGCGCTTCACCGACTAAGCTAGCGCTTGGCACTAGCTAACCATTGGCGTGAGCTATCTTCTAAAACATTCAAAATGACAATGATACAGTATTGTGGCGAATTCGGGAGGCAGTCCGGGAATGGTCACAGCCGGGATGCGAACCCGTGTCTCCCACTCCGCAGGCGACAGTGTTAACCAGTCAACTAAAGGGTCCGACCCGTTAGTCAACTGGTTAACGTTGTCGCTTGTGGAGTGGGAGACACGGGTTCGCGTCCCGGCTGTGGCGACGGTCTCCCAGGCTGCCCCCCGAATTCGCTGCATTGGTGTCAGAGGTGAGACCGTGAGGTCATCGGAAGCGTATGCGCCCAGAGGCGTGAAGGAGCTGATATGCTTAAGCGCTTTCCGAAGGGGGGGGAAATGTAACGTGCATGGATAAATAGACACGTTGGCCCCTGGTTAACGGGTCGGATCCTTTAGTTGACGTGTTAACGTTGTCGCTTGCGGAGTGGGAGACACAGGTTCGCGTCCTGGCTGTGGCGACGGTCTCCCAGGCTGCCCTCCGAATTCACTACAGTATGCACCAAAGAGAGTTCTAAACACTAACATTCTCATAACTATGATACAATACGTACCAAAGTACAGACTATTCAAACGTTAGACATTCTTATAAGTCCGACTGGTTTTATGAAGAGTATTTAGCAGCTGATGAGTGCGCGACGCACGAAACAGGCCTGTACTGCAATGTGTTAATGTTAAGTCACCCTTTGACTTGCGGTGATGTACATTGCTGTATTTATGATTTAAGGCTTTGCAGTCAGTTTCATGATTTGAGCATCTTCAGTGAATTAAGGTTAAGTTTGGTGTTATGACAAAAGCACCGGCTTTGTCGAACGTCCCTACAGACACAATTGGCCGTGTTTGTGGATTGGAAGCCGGATGTGGGTATGTGTCCTGGTCTCTGAAATAGCGCCTCCTCTGGTCGGTCGTGGCGTTTGTTCGGGGGGGGGGTGGAGGGGGGTAGCGTGATCCTCCCATGCGCTACGTCACGCTGGTGAAACTCTTCACTGTCAGGTGAAACGAAGCAGCTGACGACTCCACATGTATCGGATGAGGCATGTGGTAGTCTGCAGCACCTCCCCGGATCGGCAGAGGGGGTGGAGCAGCGACCGGGATGGCTAGGAGAGTGGGGTAATTGGCCAAATGCAACTAGGGAGAAAAAAGGGGGTAGAACTTTTTTTAAAAAAAGTGACCAAAAGCATATGGAAAACAAAATAGGTGAATGTCAATAATGTGCTTTTTATTAGTAAAAGAACGACAAAGAAGTATAAGCACTATGTATTTACTTATCATACCATTTCTGCTCAAAAAACTGGTATTTCATACAAATGACAATTATATATACATGGGTACACACCGCCATGGTTACAAAACTGTTCATTTGGTGCAGTTTCATTAACAGCAAAGGAAACGCAAACAAAAAGCCGGTGCATTTGGGGCAAAAGTGCACTTTTATGCACAGAAGCAATCACAAGATATAGAAATGCATTTTCGTGTGTTTTTTATGTGCGTTTTTTTTCTCTTATTGTTCACAGTAGTTGAGTTTGTATTGTGCAGCACAACTTGGTCGGACGTCGCTACAGACACAATTGGCCCTGTTTGCAGGTGGGAAGCCGGATGGGTGTGTCCTGGTCGCTGCACCAGCGCCTCCTCTGGTCGGTTGGGGCACCTGTTCAGGGGGGGGGGGACTGGGGGGAAGAGCGTGATCCTCCCGCGCGCTACATCCCCCTGGTGAAACTCCTCACTGTCAGGTGAAACGAAGCGGTTGGCGACTCCACGTGTATCGGAGGAGGCGTGTGGTAGTCTGCAGCCCTCCCCGGATCGGCAGAGGGGGTGGAGCAGCGACCGGCACGGCTCCGAAAATAGGGTAATTGGCCAAGTACAATTAGAGAGAAAAACGGGGGAGAAAAAATACACAAACTGGTATTTTGCAAAACCGACAAGGACAAAGATACAAAATTGTCTTTAATTTTGTTTTCATTTTGCTTTTATTTCTGACCATTTTGTCTTTTAGGATTTTGTTTAAGGGGATTGTGTGAGCATTATTTCTGTATAAACGATATGACTAAAACAATGATGCTACTCCTTTGGGTAACACGCCAGTATAAGAAAAGAACAGGAAAAATGCAAACATAAAAAAAGAAACAAACTTGCAATCAAGGAAAGTTTAATCACTGTAATGAGCATGTCATGAGAAATGAAGTCGACATTTAATTAAAATACTGCATCATGTAAAATATGACCAAAGGACGCTGGCCACTGTGATTTCAGAACACGTGGGATACAACATGAAACATCATAGTACAGAGCGCTTTCTTTTTGAGTGTGCAAGTTTACACATTTATTTTTCTCTCACACAGACACCTTCCATCACTAGAGCAAAATGAAAATACTGCATCGAGTTATAATGAATCTTAAATACATTTTAAAAAAAGGTTATTGTTCGTCTCTCCCTACGTGATCAAATATAATTACAAACTTTATAGACTATTTACAGTTAACTGTCTGTCAATGTAAGAACTTTTTTCATTCAGCAATGTCTCTTCTCATACGCCACATCATGTTTTCCTTTCAGGCAGTATTTAGTACTGATTTGCGTGTTTCTGTGGCACATTTCTGGTGACAGGTTGGGTCAGGACCGGGGAGGTCGGGTGAAAATGAACACGGTGTCGAGGTTGTTTTGTTACTCCCCCCGCCTCCTCCTCTGCTACGTTGTCTGTCCTCCCCTGACTATGTGTCCGGTTGAGAGTCTGAAACATCACTTTCAAAACCAGGATTCGTCACCCCCTGTTCGTGTCGCCTTTTCACCTCCTCGAAGATTTGGAGAACCTTGGTTTAAGAAACAAAAGCAAGGATATTGCTTACACACCAAATAGAAGAAAAAAAAACCCATAAAAAAACAGAAACTTGTGCATTGACTGCAATGGGACATTTGAAATACCTTAGTTTTAGGGATTAGACCCACTCTGAAGAAGCCAATATTTCCTGTTTCAATCTTGGTGCAGTCAACCACAGTAGAGGCAATATTTTCTGGGGAGGGCCCATCGCATAGCACACCGTCCACCTAATCATGAAGAATGAACATATGGTTTGCCGGAAAGAAAAAAAAAACAACTCGGTAAATGCTTATTTTATTAAATGCAGGTGTGATATCAAGTCTCATCACCTTGTTACCCAGCTTTGCATAAACCTGGTTGTGATGGGTCGTGTCTGCCTCCCCTGTAGGGTTAGCTGAGGTAACCGCAATGGGTCCCACCTATAGAGAGACAGTTGCTGTATTCACTACTGGATTTGCTCAGCAGTTTGAATAGACCTTTTTCACAAACACGGCAGACGTACCTCCACTTCATCAAATAGGGGTAAAGATCAGCTCTCGCCATTGCCAGCAATGTTAAAAAGCCAACTTTCTGTCGCCTTCGATCCGGTCTGCGATCACTTATGTGTTTCAACACAGCATACAACACAATACAGGTGTTGTCATTGACATAACTTTGTTTCTCGATCAAATCACTTTTTTTTGGACCCCCCCTTTTTTTTCTCCCCAATTGTACCCTACCAATTACCCCACTCTTCCGAGCCTCTTCCGCGCCGGGGAGGGCTGCAGGCCTCCACATGTCTCCTCAGATACATGTGGAGTCACCAGTCGCTTCTTGTCACCTGACAGTGAGGTGTTTCACCAGGGGGATGTAGCGCGTGGGAGGATCACGCTATTGCCCCCAGTTCCCCCTCCCCGCTGAACAGGCGCCCCGACCGACCGACCAGAGGAGGCGCTAGTGCAGCGACCAGGACACATGCCCACATCTGGTTTAAATCACTTTTTTTTTCTAGTCATGCAGTCGTCTGACAACAGAAACATAAGGATATGTCAGTGACAACACCTGTGTGTTATACAGTGTGTTGAAACACAAGTTGTCACAGGCAGACTCAAAGGCAATAAAAGGTTTGTGTTTTAACATTGCGGGCAATGGGAACAATTGATCTTTATCTAAGTCAAGTCAAGTCAATTTTATCTAAAACAAAGTGAAAGTACACCAGTGATGTTCATAAAAAAGGTATATTCATCAATCAGTTGAATGAATAAGACCTTAAATAAATGTTGCAATCCATATGACTATGTCTTTATCGGGTTACCAGATTTATCAGGTGTGTGGCCACTGCACAGTCTGGGTTTCTGATAGCAATGCTTTGTGGAGTCCCAATGTGTATGGCTGCTTCCCCTAAACCAAAGGTGTCCATCCATGGGCCTAAGTAAGACAGGATGATTGAAATAAGACCTTCAAGCAAAAAGGCACGTACACACAAACAACATCAACAAAATACTGACCCCCCCCCCCACACACACACACACATACACACACAGGAACACACAAGTACCTCTGGGTATAACCATGCTGATGGAAGAGGGCCATGCCGCTTCCATAAAGTCCAAGAGTAATGGGCTCAGCAGGTGTCTGACCAGCTCTAGCTGCTTTATGGAAGAGATCCACAGAGACATGGGCCGGTCTTGGGCCTGCTTCTTCACCCTGGAGTCAAACACATTTGTTCGATAGGGGCCATACATGATAGGTGAATGGATGTATGCACAAGACTGAGTGAAAAATAAAATGAAAGATAAAGGAAAAGTGAAACTCACTTGAAAGCTTTCACAACAGCATCAGGTCTATTACAAGCTGCCACCAACACATAGACGGTGTCTGTAGGCATTCCACATATGCCGCCATTTTTCATAATATCTACAGAGGGGATACAATAACAAAGTGTCATTTACACAAAAGGACTGTAACTGAACAAAACATAGATATATTAATCAAGTCCCTCTCACCTGCGATCTCCAGGACAGAGGTGGCTTTGCGGGCTTGTACATGTGGACAGACATCTGTGCCTCCTCCTACCCCACTCAGCTTAATTAAGGGTTTCCCTAAGGGGATTTGAGGGGACTGGAAAGTGCTGTTGAAGATGTGAGCCATGAAACAGTAGAAACTAACAAAGCCAAAGATGATGGTGACACCAATGTCATAACCAAAGGGCAGGGCCCCGACTGCGTCAAGAAGGAAGCTAATAAGTATGAGTTGGAAGCAGAAGGCATAGGCAAACCAGGCTACATTAACCAACAGCGCTGCAGCTGTTACTAAACCATTAAATAACATGAAACTGATAATCCCAACAGCGACATTAAAACCTCTGTTTTCACCATACAGGCCTCCATATCGTGTCAACCCCCATATTGTCCACATCATCCCGTAAAGCATAAAAGCTGTGCTTTCAAAAGTTTTACCACGTGAGAAAGCCACTGACCCACAAATCAGCTGGAGCACCCCACCAGCCACTACCACCCAAGGCAGGACAAGGACAAAGAGAGGATGTCTCTCACCAACAGTGGCTGTGATGGCAAAAGTAGCTAGCACACTGCAGGCATGGCCTAATGCTTCTGAATCAGCGTATTTGGAGTAGCCCAGATAAGGTGCGTTAAGGTCTTTATCGTGTGGTCTGAGAGTGAGGCCATTCATCCTGGTCGCCAAAACTGTGAATAAGCCCTGCCCTGTGGGAATCTTGGTGGTGGAGATCTTATTGAAGGCAGTGACAAAAAGCATGCCGGCAGAGACCACAAATATTGCTGCCTGTACACCCTGGGTTCCTGCTTGGAAAAAACCTTTGGGCTGGGCAGCGATGGAGATGCAATAGGCCACAAAAAATAGCTGGTAAAAACCCTCCAACAGGCTCTTCTGACAGCTAAACAACGCCAGGATGAAGAATAGTATAGAGAACACAACAGGGAAAGGAACAGGTGAATAGGGCTGAATGGGATAGAAAGTAAGGAGAGCACTGTATCCCTCAGCAAACCTCAGCAGAGCCATGAAGCCATAGAAGGTGGCTGCTAGTGGGTCCATGTTGCGGTAAGATAGGACACACACACCAAGCTGAAAGACCCCAGCTGTCCACAGCCAGGGTACATGACCTGTGAAGAGTTGAGGGACCACATGTAAAAGGGGGCAGGCTAAAACACAGGCAGACAGCAAGTTCATTACTAAGCCCACCAACACCACATTATTGCAGTCCTGGTTATGGACTGTTTTCTGCTCAGTTTTTCTCTTCAAGCCAGTTCCTGGAAGCTCAACTTTACCGTGGGTGATAAGGGACAACAGTCGCCCAAAACCAAAGTAACCCCCTACAAAACAAACAAAGAGATAGTTAGCAGCTACAGCAGATTGGCCAAAACCAGTGGCTGACAAAGCAGCAATTTGATGAGCACAAGCAAGGCTAATGCAGAGAGCTATGACAGATAGAACTGCTTTCTTGGCCAAGAGTGCTACGATGCCAATGAGGAAGAGGGCGAGGGTGAATGCTGCCAGGCCTGGGACCAGAGAGGATCTCAGCTCTCTGGGTTCAAGCACCCTCTGTCCCACCAGGATGTACACCAGGCCAGAACCACACCACAGGCCGGAAACAGTCAGACATAGTAGGCTGGAGAACAGATGGATGTGAGACAAGGCTCGATGGACACCTAGGGAAGAAAAAATAGGGATGGACGCATAAGGGGGTTTGGGTATGCAGGGAGAAAGCCATGATTGCTAGTCAAGAAGAATCAATATTTGATGTAGTTGATATAATTGCTAATCTGTTATAGCCACTTATAGAAAACAAACCTGCATAAGCTAATAGAGCTGCAATGAGAAGGAGCAGAATCCCTAGTGCAGTATGGGGGATGAAATCTTCCAGAGGAGAGCTGGCATAGCTGTTCACTAGGAGCAGCAGAGAACCTGTAATTCAAAACAGCATCCATTAATTATCCTGAGCTGTCTCTGAATACATTGTTTATCAAACTGCTCTGCCGTGGAATAATTAAACACACAGAGTGGCTAGAGTGAAGCATTGACTGATTCAACATTTGATGGGATAGGAAATCTCATATAGTTGGCATGCATTTGTTCCCTCCAGTTGTACTTCTACGCTGTAATTCATCTGTCGAGCAAGTAAATCTATATGTAGGGGGGCAGATATAATAGCAGTTCTATTTTTCTTCCTTCTTCCATGCATTTATATTTTTACCAAGATCCTTTTTCTTTTTCTGTGTGGAGTTTTTCCTCGTCCAAATCGACGGTCTAAAGGATAGGGTTGCTGTACAATGGACAAAATGTAATTGTGATTGTAAAGTCCTGTGGGACTAAAGTGTGAGTTATGTCTATATAAATAATCTAACTACTTGTTCAAACTATCTATCTATCTATCTATCTATCTATCTATCTATCTATCTATCTATCTATCTATCTATCTATCTATCTATCTGGTATAACAATGTTCTGAATAAGGCTGAACAACTTTTTTTTATATATCTTTTTCTGAAGTCCCCGATCAGTCTCTCATTGTTTCCTTCTTAAGGAAATAACTTTACGCCACATTATCGTAGAGTTTATTCATTCTACATTTTGCTACTGTTATGATTCACCAGCCATACAGTATTTACAGAAGAGCTTTGTCTTTGAGTGTGAATACGGCAAACACTACAACAGGTGCAATAGAAAATGTGAGTAAAATACACAGCTTACCCCCAGAGATCCCCAAAATACCCACGGAAAAATGAAGCGACCCGACATCAGCCATCTCAGACAGTCGTGTACAGTTTACTGTGTGGAGAGCATATTTTAGGCGCAGGCAGCCAGACAATGACGTAAGCATTTACCTGTCAGAGAAAAGATGGGCGTCGTTTGTGAAAACGTCGATCTTAAAGGACCATACCGATGTTTTCGCACGTACCATTTTCCAGAGGAAGGCTTTTTTTCTTTTTTTTCCTGTGATATCGTTCAGGTGCCCAACCCACTTTTACGTTGACGTTGCCATGGAGAAGTTCATGGATGTTGAAATCCCCCCCCCGGGATATTCCCCCCCCCCAAAGAAATCCGCGCTTTTAGTTGCATTATGATTGTAACATTCTGATATGCAAATTATAACTGTGTCACGGGGCAAATATAACAACAATAATGATAATAACGTAGACTAACTGACCCCCCCCCCCCCAAAAAAAGGTTAAACGTGCGTCACTTTGATGGATGTTCAAGTTCAAGCAACACTCGACTTCCTGCAACATGATTTTCATACTGCACCGAATGGACACCGACGGGAAAACGCATTAGATAAATGGCAGGGAGTAGCCTAAAACGCAATTTCTAGTAAATGAGCTTAAACACGCAACAACACTTTTTTTTGTATTTAACAACTTTTAAACTTCAGTATTTCCTTAACCAGCGTCTGTATCATTGTTTCGGCCAGCATCAGTTGAAGACAGAGCTTTTATAATGACGGTGATGTTTTGAACTGTCTCGGAGAGAAAGCCAGGTAGTATACCCCCCCTACAGAGGCAGAGAGCCAGGTAGTATACCCCCCCCCCCCACAGAGACAGATGGTGCGTATTGTTCACATCAGCTGTTTAAATAGAGGCCAGTATTTCCACTGCTGGGAATGACTTGGCAATTCGTCCGAAGCGTTATATGATCCCGCCAACTTCCTTAAATGATGCCAGGTCTGGAGAGGACTATGAAGGAGGGGACGGGACAAGCGGGCAGGTATATAAAGAGTGTGCAACCACACAATGCACCACATTTAAACAGCACCGTCAACTCGTAGCGCCAGACGACTTCTACTTCTTCCAGGTGAGACGTTTTCTATTCACGTTCTTTTGATTCGTTTTATCATGACGGTTGTGGGAAATATTGTCACGTCAAGATTTAGAGACGAGAAACACTTTTCTTGAACATTAACCACTGAATCACAGTATAGGCTTTGACATGTATGACTGTTCTCCTGTCTATAAGAAAAAGCATAACAGTTATTGAAGCTGTTATGTGTTTTGTTTTTTTATCTGATTCTTACACATCATTTTAGGTTTTCCACCCTCATTCACACCAGCTGGGATTTAGCACTGCGTCATCTCTTTGTCTGGCTTGTGTTTAGATGTGTTACCTGGTGATAGCACACCTGTGGATTCTCCGTCACTCAGCTTCGTAAATTTTTAATAAAGGCAATTACTGCAGGTGGCAAATGAGAAGTGTAGTCATTCTAACTTCCCAGCCACTGATGACAGTGAGACAGGAAATGTTCTTTAAGAAAAGAAAGTTTTAAAAAAAGAAAAAAAGATATTATCAGTGTCAACCACACCCTCCACCCACCCATTTTCACTCCTCCTGAGGGCACGATTGTGTTTTATGCAATCCAAACTGCTGTACTTAGAAAGACTCCAGCATTTGTGTGTGTGTGTGTGTGTGTGTGTGTGTGTGTGTGTGTGTGTGTGTGTGTGTGTGTGCGCGTGTGTCACAGAAACCATGGTGAAGCGTGTCGCAGTTATTCTCTCAGGCTGTGGGGTGTATGATGGCACAGAAGTCCACGAGGCCTCGGCTGTTCTGGTCCATTTGAGCCGTGCTGGAGCAAAGGTAAAGCCATGCACAAAGCTCGTTTCTCCACTTCTGCTAGAGCAGCACCCACAGAGTCACGCCTCCTTTAAATGGTACATTTAAATAGCCTGGTTGCAGTCAACACTTAAAGCTAGACGACTCATTTCCTGCACATGAGAGTCCCACAGTTTGCCAAGATCCCAAAATCTCTTTACACTGCCACGTTACAGCTGTGGTTACCAATCATATGCAATGGAGGACCACAGTTTAGTCCTCTCCTGCCAACCTGAAGGTATGGAACCAGCAGAAGAGCTCACAATAATGATTTAAGACTAACATTAGCATCACAGAGGTTTGTATTTTCACTTTGTGAGCATGAACCAAAGTTCATATTATGACATTTATTGGACATATTGCACATAATCCAGGTGGGATTTGAACCCACAATCCCCAGCTCCGGAGTCTGGTGCCTTATCCATTAGGCCACTGGATCGGCATTGTTTGGTGACGAATCTTCTTTCTTGACCCTTGCAGGTGCAAATGTTTGCTCCCACTGCAGATCAGATGCATGTTGTGAATCACAGTGAAGGAAAACCCACAACAGAAAAACGCAACATCCTGCAAGAAAGTGCCCGTATCGCCAGAGGGGATGTGACTGATCTAGCCAAGATAGATTTTGCAGCTTTTGATGCCGCCATCATTCCAGGTGAGGTTGACAGCTCAGACATAAATGTAGATTCCTACCTTAATATATTTCACATGATGTCACATAAAAGTCATTTATGTCAAACATCCGTTTTTGTGAAAGTTTAAATCCTCCTTGCATGTTCTTTGATACAGGAGGATTTGGCGTGGCTAAGAACCTGTGTGACTGGGCAGTGAAGGGGAAGGAGTTCACCATCCAGCCCCAAGTGGAGAAACTAATCAAAACCTTCCACGAGGCTGGCAAGCCCCTGGGCTTGTGCTGTATCTCTCCTGTGCTTGCTGCGAAAGCACTGCCTGGCTGTGAGCTCACCGTGGGCCAGGACAAAGAATGTGAAAGGTGTGTTTCTATATGAGAAATGGTCAACATTTTGAGAATCTGCATTAGAAAAATGTAATTATAGTTCTAACTCCCCTTTTCTCGTCTCTTTCCCAGATGGCCCCATGCACAGACTGCTGCCACCATGAAGGAGATGGGTTGCAAATATGTGAATAAAGATGTTGGGGAAGTGAATGTCGATGTTAAAAATAAACTGGTCACCACCAGTGCTTTTATGTGCAATGCTCTCTTTCATGAAGTTTATGATGGAATTGGTGTCATGGTAACAGAGGTGCTGAAAATGGCTTAAGGGATGTGAAATGCCATCCCTTAGGACTGTTTTTGATGTTGAAATGTGCCTCAAAACCACATTCAGCTGATGTATTTCATGAGATGTTGTACTGTACATGTGTATCAGTGTTTTTAATGAAACATTAATAATTCCAAGACTCTTGCTGTGGAGTGTTTTTATTTATTTATTTATTGCTCTCCTGAAAAAAAACTACACACATATACATACACATATATACACCAACACCATTTTTAATATGATGGAGTTTAGTACATACTGCATTTGGTTTCAAAACCTGCAATATGCATTTAAGATTGTTAAGTACTTTTGCCTAGTGCATAGTATATGTATCAATGTAATGTTTTAAAAACCCTGGACTTGGACAATTCAAACCAGGGAAATATAAGCATCATGCGAAGTGGGTTATGAAACTCACAATCTAGATAGATATAAATAAAATCTTGTTTCATTAAGATTCTAGATGAGGTTATGCCTGGGTCCTAATTATAATTGTAATTAAAGCCGCAAGCGGCGTTGGGAGGGGTCCAAACATTGGCACTGTTGCGCCTCCTATGGAGCAATTTGAATGGTTTTGTCCTCATGATCATATACCTTCACCCAACGTAAATAATTAACGCTATGATACGTAGGGGCCTTTTATACACCTAGTCTGTAATAGACTACCGTTTCAACATTAAACTAAACCGCTGTTGGTAATGTAATAAAGATTGAAGAATCTTGCTTCAGAAACAGTAGCCTACCCGAGTTTCCAACTAGATATGACAATGTCGGATTACTTGGGTCGCCTGTGTCCTAGACGATTACCGTAATTTTTTAAAATGTCGTAACACTTCCATCGCTTCAGAAACATGTGCCAGAGTTTCCAAAACTGGACCAGACGGTGTCTGATTTCTTGCGTCCTAGCCGACTGCCGTAAAAAGAAAAAGTATGTCGTTAAACCCAGGTGTCCTGGCGTGTGGTATGTAGAGCTGCAGCGCTTCCACACCAAATAAGTCAAAATAGCGGGCAAACTATATGACTGACATAGGTGGTCCCAATAGTAAAGTTGTTGAGCACATTGAGATGCATGGGTCGATTAAGTTTTGTGTTGATCTGACTTATGCTGTGGGAGTTATGGCCTTTTAAGCATGACCCTTTGTTATAGCGCCACCATCTGGCTGACATGGGTGATTTGTAGTGCCAGAGTAGTAGGGGGCCGTATGAATGCACCTACCAAATTTGGTTGGTCTAGGACTTATGGTTGCTGAGCCTCAGACACGTTTAGCTGAGAAACCGCGCCCAAACTAATACAAGTCAAAATGGCGGGCAAACTATATGGCTGACATATGTGGTCCCAATAACAAAGTTGTAGAGCACATTCAGATGCATAGGTCTGTGCAGTTTTGTCTTGATCTGACTTATGGTGTGGGAATTACGCATGACCCTTTGTTATAGCGCCACCATCTGGCTGACATAGGTGATTTGTGGCGCCTGAGTAGTGGGGGGCCATAGGAATCCACGTACCAAAGTTGGTTGGTCTAGGACTTACGGTTGCTGAGCCTCACACACTTTTAGCGGAGAAAAATAATAATTATCCTAACAAATACAATAGGGTTCCACCAGCTTCGCTGCTTGGACCCCTAATTAGGAGTGTCTAATGTCTAGTCACCCCTTAAGAGACAAACTGAAGAATCCACATGGTTGCTGAGGATGACTTTGACTTGTATACGCAGCATAGGGTGTGTTAGTAAATGGGGTGTATGAGAGGTTGTTTTGCCTGCAAGTGGATATCAAATCTTTATTTTACCAATTCAAGACAAGCGTAAAGAACAATATGATTTAGCTCAAAAATTCACGCTAATTTAAATGCCCCCCCCATCTCTTGCCAAGAAAAGAAATGTTTATCCCCATGTATTATACATCGTTACTTTAAAATTTTTGTTTTAATGTATCTTATTATTTATTTCTTTATCTTATATCTTATCACCGTGATCACTGGCAGTGGTATAATTTTTACTGGACTTAAGACGTAAGGAAAGCACACTGTGATTCAGGGGATTTCTCATCAAAAAGTAGTAAGTTTATTACTAAAACGTAAATATATCCTTATGAAAACATTAAAAACAGTCTTCCACCCAAATCATCCTTTAAATTAAGCTGTATTGTTTTCGTGTCGAGTCATGGTTGATACATTTAAAGACATTACATCAATTTGCATTTTGTGAGCATGAACCAAAGTTTCCACTTCATATTATCACATTTATTTGTCACATTACACTTAATCCAGGTGGGACTTGAACCAACAAGCCCTAGCTTCGGAGGCTGGTGCCTTATCCATTAGGCCACTGGATTTGCGACGGTCACTGATTAATCCTCTTTGTTGTCCCTAGCAGGTGCAAATGTTTGCTCACTGCAGATCAGATGCATGTTGTGAATCACTGTGAAGGAAACCCACAAAAGAAAAATGCAACATCCTGCAAAAAAGTGCCCGTATCGCCAGAGGGAATGTGATTGATCTAGCCAAGATAGATTTTGCAGCTTTTGATGCCGCCATCATTCCAGGTGAGGTTAACAACTCAGACATAAATGCAGATTTCTACCTTAATGTATTTCACATGATGCTGCATAAAACATGTATAAAAGTTATTTTATATAAAACATCAGTTTTAGTGAAAGTTTAAATCCTCCTTGCATATTCTTTGATATAGGGCAATTTGGTGTGGCTAAGAACTTGAGTGACTGGGCAGTGAAGAGGAAGCCCAGATAGCAAAATGCCATTGAATCAACATTGAAATGTTGCCAGGCAGAGGAATTGAAGCCACATTGATTTACCACCTGGATTCACTGTTGAAAGCACTCAATATGTTCAATGTTGAAATGGCATCGAATGTTCATTGATTTCTGACATTGATTATATGTTGAAAGTGCTCGTTATGTTCACTGTTGAAATAACGTTGAATTTTCAATCATAGCTAATATTGAATCAATATTGATTCAGCTATTATCTGAAAAGTTAAATTTAGTTTATTTGACATTGAAACAATGTTATAATAATCATTTATATGCTATATAGCATGCTCTTCGTCTGGCCTAGAATATACTAAAAGAAACAGAAGAATCATCATTTTTTTCTTTATTGTACAATTTTAAGTTGAAATCACTTTGAACCTGAGGCAAACACCTTGAGATACCACACTATCAAAACCACAAATTCGAAATATTTTCTGTTATCGTATACACTTTTTCAGTCACTACTACACCACTGGGTTTAACTTGGGCTATAAGATAATATACATGTAAATTATTAGTGCAAAGTGAATTTTAATCAGAAACTCCAGAACCATTCAGGCCGTCAAATTATCTACCCACAAGCCAATAGCACATGAAACAATGCTAAATGATAAACCAATGATAAAATCTAAAGTCTATTTTAACTATTTTAGATAGCTATCGCCCAAGAGCTTTCCAAAACATTTGCTCATTGATCGTGTAACGGGGGCAGTCCTATGCTGTTCTATGCTGGTCAGCCTGCTGCATGCCCGTCACTCTCATCATTAGCTCTGCGTTGTGTTCTAGTTGGGTGGGGCCCCAGGTGTTGTGGGGGACCCTCAGTCTCTCATCATGATCAAGGAAGGAGGGGGGACACACAGGACTCAATTTGGCCCACCTTGCCATTTATTTTGGTTTCAAACCCTTCGACAAACGTCCAGTCCTCCAGCGGGAGCGGTGTTTCTTACGGACGTGGGGGTCGAAGTTTAACCACTGCCCGGACTTCACTCGTGTGCGTTAGAAGGAGAAACCGTCCACGGGACTCCGATGTGAGAAAGGATAAACAAGTATTTTATCCCACAGCTTGCAGTATCTTCTTACAGGGATACTCAAGGTTACATTCTCCTCAACCAGCAAAACTGTCCTACGGTAAGAAACACGTGTGGCTCGGCTCGATCGCTGCTTGAGACTCCTCCCACAAAACAAAAATGGCCTCTGCCGCGTTCCCTCTTCCGTGTACCCACAAGACCTCTCTCTTAAAGCGACAGTACACGTATATGACGGTCGTTGTAAAACATACATAAAAGTAAATAATGACATAAAATAAAATGTAGTAAACACAAATAACAGCACACAGACAGGATTTGGTGATATTTCATACTCAAGCAAAATAAAATAAAAACATTAATTTTAACCTGGTTACAATCGTAAGCTATCTCCGTGCCAATTTCAAACGGACCAATCAAGAATTGTCATGTTGAGACAACAACGATCAAAGCATGACATGTAATATAAACAGTCTTTAACTTCCTTTTCTTCCGTCAGTCCTCTTTATCTCACCCCTTCTCTGGTGCATAACACAGCCACTTCTTGACGACAAGTTCAGCTCCAACATCTTTCAGTCACTGTAATATCCGTAGACGCCTTGTCTTACTGACATAAGAATAATTCAAGAACGAGCCGACTTCGTAGGTTCTTAACTCTGTGTAGCTTTTACTAGCGTTCATCCGACATACAACCTTCATAACATGCGCTTCTCACTTCCTGTATATGTCACACGCACTGCACGTACATCCGTGAGTAGGTCAAGTTAAACACGTGACCTTTCATTCATTACATCTCCCCCTCTAAGATTATTTTCTAAACATTTCTCTGAACATTTACTGCCAACAATTTTAACCTGTATATCACCCCCCTTTTCACAAAAAAATAAAAAATCTCCCACAGTACACAAGTCCATACGCCTCACAAATCCAGCCGGATTGCTGGCTTGCTCACCCTGCCAGAGCGAGTAACATATGGTGTGGAAGTTGGCATTTCTGCTGCTCGGGACTCATCCGTGTTTCCACTCTCCCCTGGAGTGACATGGTCAGGATCCCTGCTGACAAAGGTGAGTGTTTTAGGTGTGGCCAACAGGTGGCGCCTGTTCCTTCTGTAATGTTCACCTTGAGCTGTCTCCACTATGTAGGATCTGGGAGTGGAGCTCTGACTGTGAACAACTGCTGGCATTGTCCATGTTTTCTGTCCATCAAGTTTGGTGAGTACTGCGTCACCCGAGTTCAGTGGGCGCAGTGTCCGCACGCCGTTCCTGCGGTTGTAGTAGAAAGCCTGCCTCGATTTGGCTGCGGCGTCAGCGGTTTTGATCAGTTCCTCTTTAGGCCAGGCCGGTTTCAGGTTATGCTGCAATGTGGGTAAGGTGGTTCTGAGTCTCCTACCCATGAGCAATTCCGCTGGACTGGCTCCAGTGGAAGAAGAGGGTGTAGCTCTGTATGTCAACAGGGCGAGGAGAGGGTCTTCCTGCCTTAATATGCTTTTGGCTATCTGAACAGCCCTCTCTGCCTGTCCATTACTCTGGGGGTAGTGTGGGCTTGAAGTCACATGGATGAAATCATAATCCTCACTGAACCTCCTCATCTCTTCTGAAACTAGCTGTGGCCCATTATCACTAACTACAATTTCAGGGATACCAAAACGTGCAAATGTAGCCTTCAGCCTAGCTACAACCTGACTGCTAGTAGTTGTTGGTAGATTTAGGATCTCCAAAAACCTGGAATAATAGTCAGACACTATCAAGTAGTTTTGCTTTTTGTACTCACACAGGTCTATGCCAACTTTCTGCCATGGTCTGGATGGGAGCTCACTTGACATTAAAGGCTCTTTTCTCTGTGTGTTCTTGTGTTCTCTGCAGAATTGACATTGCTGTATCTTTGTTGTAATGTGCTCTGTCATTTTGGGCCACCACACTGACTGGCTAGCTCTCTCTCTGCACTTAGCTATCCCCTGGTGCCCGTCGTGTATTCTGTCTAAGATCACCTCCCTCATCTCTGTGGGAATGACGATACGACTGCCTCTGATGACTAAACCATCTACCTCAGATAACTCCCCTCTCACCTGATAAAAGTCTCTGACTGTCTCCGGCACTTTATCGACATACTCAGGCCAGCCGTGTCTGATGAAGCCCAACACTGTCTGGAGCTGCAGATCCCCATCCGTGCTCTGTTTTATCTCCTGCATCCTTTGAGGTGTGGCAGGCACCTGGCACACGATGGCATCAATGTGCGCTGCAACATCATCATGAGAAGCACCATCTCCGTAGCACTGCTCTGGGCCTCTGGAGAGTGCATCAGCCACAGCTAAAGTTTTGCCTGGTGCGTATTCAGCCACTGCATTGAAACGCATCAGCCTCATCAACAGTCTCTGGCACCTAATGGGCACATTATCCAAGTCTTTGCTGTTCATGAGGGGCACTAGTGGTTTATGATCGGTGACAAGTCTGAAATTGTCAAGACCAAACAAGTACTTCTCGAACCTTTCACATGCCCAGACGCTGGCTAAGCACTCTTTCTCGATCTGTGCGTACCTTGTCTCTGCGTCACTCAGCCGTCGGGAGCAGTAGGCCACGGGCTTCCAGTGTTCCCCGTGCTGCTGGAGCAGAACGCCTCCCAGCCCGTAGCTGCTGGCATCTGCTGACACCACCGTAGCCTTAGTGACGTCGTAAAAGGTGAGTACCGGGGCGGTGGCGAGTGCTGCTTTAAGGTCTTGGAATGCTGTGTTCTGTGCAGGTCCCCACAGCCACTCTGTCGTTGCTTTAAGCAGTCCATAAAGCGGCTGACCTACAGTGGACAGCTCTGGGACGTATTTTGCCAAATAGTTCACCATCCCGAGGAACCTCTTGAGTTCCGTCACGTTCTGGGGCTGAGGAAAGTTCTCTATTCCGGCCACTTTGTCCGGGTCAGGTCTGATGCCTGCCTCGTTGATGATATGACCAAGGAAGCGGACTTGTTTCTGTTTGAACTTGCATTTCGCTTGGTTCAGTTTGAGACCTGCTGTTTCAATGACCCCCAGCGCTTCTGCTAGGCGCCGGTCATGGATTTCCTCAGTCTCTCCATGTATAAGGATGTCATCCATGTACACCTCTGTGCCCTCTAGCCCGGTCAGAGTTTCCGCCATCTTTCTCTGGAAAATCTCTGGAGCACTCGTTATACCAAATGGAAGGCGGCAGAAAGCATGCCTCCCAAATGGGGTGATGAAAGTGGTGAGCCCCCTGCTGTCTTCATGCAAGGGGATCTGGTAAAACCCACTTGCTGCATCCAACGTTGTGAAGAACTTTGACCCTGCGAGCCTTGGCATTATTTCCTCCATAGTGGGCAGCACGTATTTCTCACGTTTCACCGCTCGATTCAGCCTCCTGAGGTCAGCGCAGCAGCGAACCTCTTTCTTGTTCGGTTTCAGCACCGGCACCATAGCGGCGCACCATTCTGTGGGCTGAGTCACTTTTTCAATAATGCCCTCATTTTCCATGCGCTGCAGTTCTTTCTTAACCAGTGGTACAAGTGGCAGCGGTATCCGTCTGGCTGTATGCACCGCGTATGGCTGGGCACCCTCCACCAGAGCTATTTTCACTGGGTCTGTTTTCAGCAGTCCACTTGAACCGAAAACTCCACTGACCTCATTCATCCGCTTCACTAGACCCATCTCCACTGCCTCTGGACGACTCAGCAGACAGTTGCCTCTCCCCTTGATCACATACACTGGAAAGGAGTATTGTTTCTCCTTGTATTTGGTTGTGGCTTGAAACTGTCCTATGCAGCTGATGTTTCCACCTGGGCTTATGAAGCATGTGTCAGGAGGTCCCAGTTTTATGTTTGGCTTCAGCTTTTTAAATGTCCCTTGGTTGATAACAGTAGCGTCAGCCCCCGTGTCAATTTTAAAGGTTATTGGTACATCACTTATTGTTAAACTAACAGTCCAATCTTCCTGACTGCTCTCTTTGCCAACTTCTCCCAGAAAGTACAGCTGTTTAACCTCTTCAGGGACTTCTCTCGCCGCTTTAGAGTGACATACACGCTCCCAATGTCCCTTTTTATGACACTTGTTGCACTTACTGTTCGTTGCAGGACACTTCCGCTCATCGGTGTGCTGCGTCTTGCCGCACCTCCCGCATTCGTCTACTTTGTTGGTTGCCGGACTGCCGCCACCATGACGCTGTCCGCCCTTTTTGTTTTGGCGTTCGTCCCGCCATCGGACAACATTGACGTTAGCCAGCAGGGCCTCTGGTTGGTTAGCTTGGAGGCTGAGCTGCTTTGTTATTGCCTCCGCCTGGCGCACTTGTTCAATGACTTTCACCAGAGTAAGGTCCGCTGTGAGCTGGAACTGACGGGAGAGCACCTTATCTTTTATGCCCACTACCAGACGATCTCTGATATGTTCATCCCTCTTGTCCCCAAACTCACAGTGTTCAGACAGCTCATACAATGTCCGGATGTACATCTCCGCTGTCTCTCCTGGCTGCTGGCTACGTTGATAGAAGCACGCCCTCTCATGTATGATGTTACGGCGGGGAATAAAGTAGTCGTCGAACTTTTTCAGTACGATATCATAGTCCACTTTATCACCCTCCGCCGCTAAGTCAAACGAGCTGAATATCTTTTCAGCCTCGCTGCCCATTGCATAAATCAGCGAACTCACTTGAATCTCCCCGTCGTCTTTATCCAGCTTTGTCGCGAGCCTGAAGCGCGAAAACCGTTGTCTCCACTCCGGCCATTCAACGGGGCAGTCAAACTTGAATTCACTCGGCGGATTAAACTTCGGCATGACCGCTCGTGTTCAGATACACAGACTATTCTGACACCATGTAATGTCCGTAGACGCCTTGTCTTACTGACATAAGAATAATTCAAGAACGAGCCGACTTCGTAGGTTCTTAACTCTGTGTAGCTTTTACTAGCGTTCATCCGACATACAACCTTCATAACATGCGCTTCTCACTTCCTGTATATGTCACACGCACTGCACGTACATCCGTGAGTAGGTCAAGTTAAACACGTGACCTTTCATTCATTACAGTCACGTTGACGAGCAGCCTCTGGAAAGGAAAAAAAAAAAGAAATAACAGATTTTAAGTTTGATGGTGGTGCTGTGGAAATAATTGCAATGGTTTACTTGGCTGTAGCTTATTTGTGTAGCCTATTTCTTCACTTCTCTCGCTCCTCGCTGGCTCCTCTCGTAACACAACTCTGAAAATAAAGAGAAACAGAGCAAAATCAAAATGAATGCAGTCAATGCACTATGTGAGTGTAACCAGGTTAAAATTAATGTTTTTATTTTATTTTGTTTGAGTATGAAATATCACCAAATCCTGTCTGTGTGCTGTTATTTGTGTTTACTACATTTTATTTTATGTCATTATTTACTTTTATGTGTTTTACAACGACCGTCATATACGTGTACTGTCGCTTTAAGAGAGAGGTCTTATGGGTACACGGAAGACGGAACGCGGGAGAGGCCATTTTTGTTTTGTGGGAGGAGTCTCAAGCAGCGATCGAGCCGAGCCACACGTGTTTCTTACCGTAGGACAGTTTTGCTGGTTGAGGAGAACGTAACCTTGAGTATCCCTGTAAGAAGATACTGCAAGCTGTGGGATAAAATACTTGTTTATCCTTTCTTACATCGGAGTCCCGTGGACGGTTTCTCCTTCTAACGCACACGACTGAAGTCCGGGCAGTGGTTGAACTTCGACCCCCACGTCCGTAAGAAACACCGCTCCCGCTGGAGGACTGGACGTTTGTCGAAGGGTTTGAAACCAAAATAAATGGCAAGGTGAGCCAAATAGAGTCCTGTGTGTCCCCCCCTCCTTCCTTGATCATGATGATGATGATGATGATGAGAGACTGAGGGCCCCCCACAACATCTGGGACCCCACCGAAAATAGAACACAACGCAGAGCTGATGATGGAAGTGACGGGCGTGCAGCAGGCTGACCAGCAAAGAACAGCATAGGACTGCCCCCGTTACATTGGTGCCGTGACCCTCCTGGATCCTGAGAGTGACATCAGTTGCTCGCCGCGGGAGGCTGCTGTCGTCATCAAGCCCCAGACGTCCTCAGGTATTTCTATAGACTGTACGCTCATGTTACAGTGGACTGGAGTTGAGCTGTGTGGACACTGGACAGTCATAGCTGTGGTTACCATGGACTGGGCTTGTGAACAGGACATTTGTATATACTGAAGGAAGAAAAACACACGAAAAAAAAAGGAAAAAAGGTTAATGTTGATGTGATTGAAGGACTCGTGTGAATAATCTATTGATGTAAACTACTGGATATGTGCATATGTGATTAATCTATTGGTGAATTTGTTGATTGTGTGTGATTGTTTCAATCGCTTAGTGATTTCTAGATTCAATTATTTAAATGAATTGAGCTTTTCACTTTTTTATTTTATTTTTTATTTTTTCTGAGTGTTAGAGGTAGGAACATGGCAGAGGGTGGTTCGTACGTAGGTGGGGGTAACATTGCTCATCAGGATCTTTTGGATCGCCAGTGTGCTATGGAGAGGGGGTACCAGTTAGATGTGGGTGGGGGTTTACGGCTAGGTGTAGGTAGGAGTTTCGGGCAGCTCTTAGAGGACGGGGAACCAGACACCAGAGCACCAGGACCTAGAGACCCGACCACATTTGGCACTCCTCAGTTCACCTCCACACGCTACGTAGAACGGGCCAGGCCAGGTATCAGCGAAGGGGCTGTGCTAGGTAACAGCGAGCAGCCAGTGGGTGAGTTAGCAATGCTCATTACTCAGTTAGCAGAGAAGATAGGAGAGTCAATCACTGCTAAGCTGCAGGAAACACAAATGCTTAGAAACACACACACAGACAGTGCTAGGTCTGCTGAACAGTGTTCGGAGACAGTGCCTACTGTTAGAGTAGTAATGCAGACAGATGCTAGGGAGCCTCCTATTTTCAGGGGCGATAGCTCTGATAAGTTTACAGTTCATGAGTGGGAGAGCCTTATGACATTGTATTTGAGGAAGCGAGCCATTCCAGTTAGTGAGCAGTCACATGAGATTCTAGCTAAGCTTATGGGGAAAGCAAGGGACGTGGTGAGGATAAAGCTGCGCAACACATCTGTCGACCACATAGCGAACCCCCACATTATTTTTGATGTACTGAAGCAACACTTTAGTGACTTCACATACTCGAGCATGCCCCTGGCGGACTTTTACAGTACGCTGCCCAAGCCAGGTGAGGACGCTATGGAGTATTGGATTAGGCTTAATAAGACAGTGGAGGTGGCTGACGAATGCTTGAAGTGGCAGGGCCGTAGTATTGAAGAGCCAAGCCACGAGGTAAGCATGATGTTTATCAAACACTGTCCAGATCAGTCTCTTGCCAATGTTTTTAAGTTCAAGTCCGCAGGGAAATGGTCTGCTAGCGAGATCCAGGAGAGGCTTGATGAGCACATGCTGGAGAGGAAGTCCCGTGTTGCTGCAGGTGGACAACGTGAAGCAGGCGCGGTAGAGCATAGGTTCCATTCACAGGTTCATGTCCCTGTAGTCGACATGGCTCCCGACTTGAACACGACCGTGCCGGTGGTGCCATCTCCCGTCCCGGCTCATGCGTCATCTTCTATACCATTTTTTGCAAGGTCTCCTACACCGTCTCCCGCACCGTCTCCCGCACCTGTCTCTGGCGGTGATGACTATATGAGGAGTTTGGTGAGCTTGCTAGACCGTTTGGTCACAATGCAGACTCAGGTTCCAGTTAGCGCTGCAGTCCGGACACCGACGCTGACTCAACCACCAGCTAACGCCGTAGGGTGGGTGCCAGACACACCACAGAGGTTGTGCAGGATTTGTAAGTCTCCGGATCACTCCACATTTTCCCACTGCAGCCGGGAGAACCGATGTATAAATTGTTTGTCTCCTGGTCATTGGAAGAGGGACTGTCCTCACCCTCAGCCGCCCAACCAGCTCCGTTCTCAGCCTGGTGGAAGAGCTGGTCGTCAGTCTCGTCCGTTAAACTACTAAACCCACACCTAGAGAGGGATGGTGTGGGTAAAGTAGATGTATCCCTCACTGATGTCTCCGACCTGGCTCACTTGTATGAAGACAAGTGTGCCAAAGCACCTCAGGGTTCACGTATGGTCATTCAGGCGACACAGAGGATTCAGGCTTTCAGTGACTTGTTCTATGCTCCTGTTCTTGTCAACCAGAGTGTGCAGCTTAATGGCATGTTGGATACTGGCTCTATGTCATGCAGTATCAGTGAAAATGCAGTAGAGAAGCTCCGCTCTGGGGGTGTTTTACCTGAGAAGCAGCAGCCTGAAGAGAACATTGTCTTGATTGGCTGCGGTGGTCTGGAGACTAGGCCTGATGGTTTTTATGACCTCAACATGCAGCTTTATGGTGTTTCCTTTGTCATACCCACTCTGGTCGTGCCCGGTCAGCATGATGATCTGATAGTCGGCACAAACGTCATTAAACATGTGGCCCATGTACTCAAGAGTGGTACTGAGTACTGGGACATCGCGTCCGGACAGGAACATCCGTCTAGTCCTGACGTTGAACAGTTCTTGTCCATGTTCACGAATGTAGAGCGCTGGAGGGGTGGTGCAGTTCCTGAGAAGATAGGTACTGTTAAGCTCACCCAGGCCGTGACACTCTTACCGAGGCACGAGCACTTAGTCTGGGGCAGACTTCCTGCTAAGGTGCCTATGTCAGCTGGAAGCACTGTTGTTGTGGAGCCGACAGACTCCAAGGCCATGCCACGCAGTGTACTCGTAGGTCGACTTGTCACACCGCTCTGGGGTGATAGGTGGGTACCCATGACTGTTGTCAATCCATCTGACAAAGCCATCACGCTGAAAAGGAACTGCAAGTTGGCTGATGTGTTTCCATGCTTGGCGATTGAGGACTTTAATGTTTTCCAGGGACTGCAATCAGTTGCAGGGAGGCATGAGTCCAACGCCACAGATAGTGCCTGTCCGCCTGTCCAGCCGGCTAGGAGTTTGTCAGAGCTCGGACTCAGTGACATTGACCTCAGCTCCTGTCAGGTTAGTGAGGCATGCAAGTCCCAGCTCACTCAGCTGCTCACCGAGTACCATGACATCTTCTCCAGGGACTCTCTGGACTGTGGCGAGGTCACAGGATACACACATCGCATCCATCTGGTGGATGAGAGCCCCTTTCGCTTGCCCTACAGGAGGGTTCCCCCAGCCCACTATCAGAAGTTGAGACAGGTTCTCACTGATATGGAGGAGAAAGGGATTATCCGGAAGTCCTCGAGCGCATACGCTTCACCACTGGTTATGGTGTGGAAGAAGGATGGCGGGCTTCGGATCTGCACTGATTTCAGATGGCTGAATGCTCGGACCTTGAAAGACGCTCATCCCTTGCCACACCAGTCGGACTGTCTTGCCGCGCTGGGTGGTAACTGCCTCTTTAGTACGATGGACCTCACCTCTGGCTTCTTCAACATCCCAATGCATGAAGATGACAGGAAATACACTGCTTTCACGACTCCCCTTGGGTTGCATGAATACAATCGCATGCCACAGGGCCTTTGTAATAGCCCTGCAGCCTTCATGAGAATGATGATTGGGATCTTTGGGGATCTGAACTTCACGAAGCTTTTGTGCTATCTTGATGATCTTCTTGTCTTCGCGCCGTCAGAGTTTGAGGCTCTGTCGAGGCTCCGCACTGTGTTTCAGAGGTTGAGGGAGAACAACTTGAAACTGGCTCCGAAAAAGTGTCATCTGCTGCAGAAGCGGGTGCGGTTTTTGGGCCACGTGGTTGATGGCGGAGGTGTGTCTGTCGATCCCTCCAAAGTAGAGGTCATCTCCAACATGACAGTGCAGGATCTCATGGAAGGTGATGGGTGCACGCCTTCTGTTCGTAGGATCCAATCTTTCCTTGGTATGGTATTTTACTACCAGCATTTCCTCCCGAACTGCTCCTCCGTGGCTAAGCCCCTGTTCGCCCTTACAGCTGGACAAAAGAGGAGGGGGAGGTCAGCTAAGGATAAGAAGCCCCATGGCAGCTTCCGTAAGCTTACCTCCGCAGACTGGACGGTGGAATGTGGGGAAGCATTTGATCTGTTGAAGACGATGTTACTGGAGTGTGTGGTGCTTGCCCATCCAGACTTTGAGGTGCCTTTCATTTTGTCGGTCGATGCGTCTTTGGACGGACTCGGCGCGGTGCTGTCTCAAGTGCCCCGAGGAGAGTCCAAGGCCAGACCTGTTGGTTTTGCAAGCAAGTCCCTCAGTGCCTCACAGCGGAAGTATCCAGCTCATAGACTGGAGTTCATGGCGCTGAAGTGGAGTGTTTGTGAAAAGTTCAGCCACTGGCTGAAGGGTCAAAGCTTCACCGTTTGGACAGATAATAATCCGCTGACTTATCTCCTAACGAAGCCGAAGCTTGACGCGTGTGAGATCCGCTGGGTGTCTAAGTTGGCGTCTTATACTTTCGATCTCAAACACCTGCCAGGGAAGAAAAACGTGGTGGCGGATGCCTTGAGTCGCGACCCTTTTTCCAAGCCCGTCAGTCAGAGGCTACTTAGGGAGCCCTACCCGGCCCTTGTTCAGGAAGCCGACGGGGTTGAGGGGGACTCTGTGCAGGATGTTTTCAGACTCAGTTGCCAGTCCCAAACAGTGAGTAGTGCGCGATCTGGGTTTGCTGGTGATGCAGCTGAGGTCAGGGCTTTTTGTCAAGCCAAATGTGACTGGCCTGATGCATCAGTATTCACAGCACTCAGTTTGGTCCAGCACGTTCAGCATCTGTCGGGTGGTCAGGATACACTGCCAATGTTATCCACCGAGGAGCTCAGGTTGAGTCAGGAGCAGGACCCCTGCATCTCCAAGGTGTTGCCCTTTGTCGCTGTTCGGAAGCGGCCATCGAGACGTGAGAGGCATGGTGCTGACCAGAAGGTCCTCAGGCTGCTGAAACAGTGGGAGAAGTTGGAAGTCAATGATGGTGTCTTGTACAGGGTGACAAAGGACCCAGTGTCCAAGCAGAGGCGGTCTCAGTATGTTTTACCTCTGAGTCTGAAAGACAAGGCACTGTCTGGCATCCACGATCACGCTGGTCATCAGGGCCAGGACCGTACTCTCTCTCTTGCAAGGCAGCGTTTTTATTGGCCTGACATGGAGAGGGATATCAGAGCATATGTCAGATGCTGTCGGAGATGTGTGTTTGGGAAGACCCCAGAGCCAGCTGCTTGCGCGCCCCTGGAGAGCATTAAAACCTCCGCACCGATGCAGCTTGTGTGTATGGATTTCTGGTCCGCTGAGGACAGTAAGCAGCGGTCGGTCGATGTCTTAGTGGTTACTGACCACTTCACTAAGCTTGCTCACGCGTTCCCCTGCGCCAATCAGACAGCGAAGCAGGTCGCCAAGAAACTCTGGGATCATGTATTCTGTGTTTACGGGTTTCCGGAGAGAATACATTCTGACCAGGGCACAAACTTTGAGAGCAACCTGATTGCAGAGCTTCTCAGGTTGGCGGGTGTAGCGAAGTCCCACACGACAGCCTACCATCCTATGGGTAATGGCGGGACAGAGCGGTTTAATCGCACGATGGGGAATATGCTCCGTTCCCTTCCGCTTCAGCAGAAGCAACAGTGGCCTCAGCAGATCCATTCTCTCACGCTCGCGTACAATGCCACTGTTCACGAGACCACGGGTTACGCACCTTTCTTCCTGATGTATGGGCGTGTCCCAAGACTGCCGGTGGATGTTATGTTCAGGCAGGTTTTGCATGACCCTCACGTTGTTGATTATGACTCTTATGCTCAATCTCTGCTTTCCTGTCTAAGGAGTGCAATGGAGATCGCTCAGAAGCACTCCACGGCTGAGCAGCAGCATCAGGCGCGACAGTACAACAGACATGCCAAGGGCACTGTCCTGTCTGTCGGGGATCGTGTTTTGGTTGCGAACCAGAGTGAGCGAGGGAAGAGAAAGTTGGCTGACAAATGGGAGAACGGAGTGTACACGGTTGTCGGTGTCAACCCCAATATCCACGTCTACAAGATTCAGGATGCAGAGGGGCACACCAGGGTGGTGCACAGGAACCGTTTGTTGGAGGTCAACTTCTTGCCCCTTCCTGAGTTAGATCAGGGTGAGGAGTCCAGTACAACCAGTCAGTTGCTTGACTGCGCAGGGTCCGATGAGGAGGACAGTGCAGATGGCCTGACGGTCTCAGGGGATGCAGTGGGGCTAGCAGTCTCATCACTTGGAGACTCACCTAGATCTGAGTGGGCAGAAGCGGAAGAGTTCATTCCGTCTAGTCTGGTAGTCAGTCCTGTGGGGGCCACTGCTCAGTCTCCACCCAACACACACGCACCACCCAACACACATGCACCACACATAGAGGCATCACACTCACTCGATGTAGGTGTTATATCTCACACTGATTCGCACACAGGGGCACCACCCTCACTCGATACAGATGTTGCAGCTCGCACTGTCTCACGCACACAAGTAGAGAGCGATGGTCGGGTTAGGACACGCACAGGGAGGGTGGTGAGGTCAGTGAACAGGTTAATAGAATCTATGGCTCAGATGCCATTTCTACGGAGTGTGAGGGTTTGAACTTTGATGGAGGTTGGAGTCATTCAAACTAGTTTAATGTGAGTTATTAGGTGTCTATCAGACAGGGTTGTTTTGGGCCAAGTGCATGGTGTGGCGTATCAGGCGTCACATTGATCTAAGGGAATTCTGAGACTTGATCAACCTCATTATTTTCTGGACCTCGTAACCGAGGTAGCTCCTAAGTTGACTGGAGGACTAGGTCCTTCTTTTCACTTGTGCCAGTAGTCAGTGACGGGCTTTTCCTTTCCTCTTTCTCTTTTTATCCTGCTGTCAGGATGTTGGTGAATTTCAGGTGGGGTGAATGTAACCAGGTTAAAATTAATGTTTTTATTTTATTTTGTTTGAGTATGAAATATCACCAAATCCTGTCTGTGTGCTGTTATTTGTGTTTACTACATTTTATTTTATGTCATTATTTACTTTTATGTGTTTTACAACGACCGTCATATACGTGTACTGTCGCTTTAAGAGAGAGGTCTTATGGGTACACGGAAGACGGAACGCGGGAGAGGCCATTTTTGTTTTGTGGGAGGAGTCTCAAGCAGCGATCGAGTCGAGCGACGCGTGTTTCTTACCGTAGGACAGTTTTGCTGGTTGAGGAGAACGTAACCTTGAGTATCCCTGTAAGAAGATACTGCAAGCTGTGGGATAAAATACTTGTTTATCCTTTCTTACATCGGAGTCCCGTGGACGGTTTCTCCTTCTAACGCACACGACTGAAGTCCGGGCAGTGGTTGAACTTCGACCCCCACGTCCGTAAGAAACACTGCTCCCGCTGGAGGACTGGACGTTTGTCGAAGGGTTTGAAACCAAAATAAATGGCAAGGTGGGCCAAATTGAGTCCTGTGTGTCCCCCCTCCTTCCTTGATCATGATGATGATGATGAGAGACTGAGGGCCCCCCACAACATCTGGGACCCCACCGAAAATAGAACACAACGCAGAGCTGATGATGGAAGTGACGGGCGTGCAGCAGGCTGACCAGCAAAGAACAGCATAGGACTGCCCCCGTTACATGAGCTACCATTGCAAAAAGCTGGGGGGAAAGTTATGATGCACACATCTGTCAAGAGGTAAACAGTTGCTAAGCAAGCAATGAACTGCCAAATGAGCGTGTAGACGAGATGGACACCGTATTTCAAGACTGCACTGTCCATCCTAAAACCGGACAGATGGCCACCATTGAACAACTAGCCAACTCTATAATGTTAACGTAGCTGGCGCCATTTCAGCTGCGCTTGCCGCCAAATTAACTTTAAATCAACTTGCTAAAGCAGTTCACAACACAAGTGTTACATAAATGGAAGACTGTATTGACAGCTGCTTCAAAGATTTGTATTAATACAACTTTCTCGCTAAACTAACATAGCTAGACTAGCTAGCTATGTTAGTTGTTAATAACTAGCTAATGTTAGCTTGTAGTGGTTATGGGGATACATAATTCCCCTTATTGAGCTAGTAGGAACATTGGTTTACAGCTGCTGTTTTCTCAGTTCGGGTTTGCAGTGATACACTTCCGCTGCGCGGGCTTTTGGTTGTTGTTGTAATGGTGGAAGGAAGAAATGATGCACGTTGTGTAGCCGAAAGAGAAAGTTGTCACGACTCCTGCTTGAGCCCCTCTACACTGGTGACCCCGACGTTTGTCTCTTGTAGTTATCAGAGACAATCTTTCGAACGAACATGGTTGACGAAATCAACGCGGTTTCTCTCAAATTGCCAGAGTTCTGGGAGTCATCGGCAACGACATGGTTCGCCCAGGCGGAAGCGCAGTTTGCTATCCGCAAAATAACGGATGATGCTACTAAATACTACTACGTGGTATCGGCGCTCGGATGTTCGACTGCAACTAGAGTGGTGAGTCTCCTTACAAATCCTCCGGCGGCAGACAAATACAAGGGGCTCAAAGATCACCTCTTGAAGATTTTTCAACTTTCCGACGCCGAGAGGGCCCACCGTCTCTTTTCTCTGCAAGGCTTGGGTGACAGCAAGCCATCCGAGCTCATGGACACAATGCTGAATCTGCTGGGACAGGCGCACACACCTGATTTCCTCTTTGGCCAACTGTTTCTGCGACAACTGCCTGCTCAGGTGCGGACCGCTTTGGCTAACACCAGCATTACCGATTGCCGCAAGCTAGCTGAAGAAGCTGACAAGTTCTTCCTGGCAAGCCAACAGCAGCACTGCGCGTCCGCGCTCACCCCTGCCCACCCCCACACGCCAACACCTGGTGACTCAATGGTGGTCGCCGCGGCAACCCCCGGTCGGCGACAGGAGCCCGGCCTGTGCTTTTACCATGCAAAGTTCGGGGCCAGAGCAAAAAAGTGCAACTCCCCGTGCAATTTCAGCTCGTCGGGAAACGCCAAGGCCGGCGCTCACTAGTGGCCATGGGCGTCGGCGTGGAGGACAACAGGCTACTTTTCCTGGAAGACTCCATCTCGGGGCGGCGTTTCCTATGCGACACTGGGGCGCAGAGGAGTGTCGTACCTGCATCGAGGGTGGACGCCCTGTCGGGCGCTCACGGCCCTCCCATGGAAGCTGCTAACGGCAGCTCTATCCGCACGTACGGCACGAGGCACATTGACATGTGTTTTAACGGACAGCGGTTCAGCTGGGATTTTGTCACCGCCGACGTGGCATTTCCCCTCCTCGGTGCAGATTTTCTTTGTGCTCATGGGCTGCTGGTGGACGTCAGGAATCGACGCCTGATTGACGCCGTCACCTTCGCTTCACACGTGTGTGCACTCAGCGATACAGGCTCCGTCAGGCTGTCCGGCAGGCTCTCCAACGAGGACGTGTTTCTCCATCGTCTCTCTGAGTTCCCTGACCTCACTCAGCCCACATTCTCGTCATCTACGACCAAACATGGGATTGAGCACCACATCATCGCCACTGGCCCGCCGGTGCACGCCCGAGCTCGGCGCCTCGACCCGACCAAGCTCTCTGTCGCCAAGGCGGAGTTTGAGAACATGGAGCGCCTCGGCATCATCCGCCGCTCCAGCAGCCCGTGGGCTTCACCCCTCTACATAGTGCCTAAGCCTGGCGGTGGGTGGCGTCCATGTGATGACTACCGTCGGCTCAATGACACAACAACACCGGACCGCTACCCGGTCCTACACATCCAAGATTTCTCCGCCCACCTGGCTGGGAAAGTGATCTTTTCCAAGGTGGACCTCGTCCGTGGATACCACCAGGTGCCCGTCCGTCCCACTGATGTCCCCAAAACGGCTGTGACAACTCCGTTCGCACTGTTGGAGTTCCTGCGCATGCCATTTGGGCTCAAGAACGCCGCGCAGTCCTTCCAACGCCTCATGGACTCAGTGTTGCGGGACCTGCCTTTCCTCTTTGTGTACCTGGATGACATCCTGGTCGCTAGCACCTCCGTGTCCGAGCACTTGTCCCACCTCAGAGCCCTTTTCGAGAGGCTCAGCCTGCACGGGTTGATAGTTAACCCGACCAAATGCCAGTTTGGTCTGAGCACCATCAACTTTCCTGGGCCACCGGGTCACCAAGGACGGGGCGGCCCCCCTTCCAGCTAAGGTGGAGGCCATCGCAGACTTTCCATGCCCACACACGGCCCAGTCCCTCCGGGAGTTCATTGGCATGGTGTCCTTCTACCACCGGTTCATCCCCCGGGCTGCCGATCTCCTCCGCCCCCTATATGAGGCTCTGAAGGGCACAGCACCCAAACACGCCGTGGACTGGTCTGCAGAGAGGGACAAGGCTTTTACGGATGTGAAGGCCGCCCTGGCTGACGCGGCGATGCTGGCACACCCTGTGTCTGGAGCACCCATCGCCATCACGACGGATGCTTCGGACCGCTGGTGTGCAGTGATACACTTATGCTGCGCGGGCTTTTGGTTGTTGTTGTAATGGTGGAAGGAATAAATGGTGCACGCTGTGTAGCTGAAAGAGAAAGTTGTCACGACTCCTGCTCGAGCCCCTCAACAGCTAGTTATTAACAAATGGAAAGCACCATAGAAACGGAGAATTCCATTCGGTGGGTTTTTTCAGAGCAAGCTAGCTAATTTTAGCAGTGTTAACCCACTACAGCCGACCCCAGATGAGCATCAAACTTCACAATTATTTAAAACAACCAGCAGAGTAATGTGTCATGGCAATAATGTGCTAGTTAACATTAGCCTTAATTAAAAGGTCATGACTTACCACACACTGACAGAAAAGGACTATGAGGACGGTGTGAAGGACCAACGGTTTTGCGTTGTACTAGCCTAGTGAGATGATCTTGCAAGCTCACGTTCTGCTACACGACGTGTGTCAGTCAGCTGACAAAAAATTCAAATCAGTTGAGCGCCAACAGAGAAAGCAGTCTAGCCAATCACAGCCTGGCGGGCATTGTGCACACTGAGACAATATTGATTCAATGTTGCTATTTCAATCCTGAAAACATAACCCTTATTGCAATGTTGATTCAACATTGTTTTTTTGAACGTTTAAACTGTGTCTGTTATCAAATGTTGAATCAATATTGATTTCTCAACCTCAACCAAAAACGACCATTTTGACCATGATTCAATGTTGAATTAACAACTTTTACTATCTGGGAGGGGTTCACCATCCAGCCCCAAGTGGAGAAACTAATCAATACCTTTCACGGGTTGGCGAACACCTGGGCTTGTGCTGGATCTCTCCTGTGCTTGCTGCCAAAGCACTGCCTGGCTGTGAGCTCACCGTGGGCCAGGGTAAAGAACATGAAAGGTGTATTTCTCTATGAGAAATGGTCAACGTCAGTTGAGAATTAGTGTTGAAAAATGTAATTTATAGTTCTAAGTCTTCTCTTTTTTCTCTCTCTTTTCCAGATGGCCCCATGCCCAGACTGCTGCCACCATGAAGGAGATGGGCTGCAAATGGAATAGACTGATTTTATTAGGAAGCTGATTATTGATATAAGTTCAATAGGCAATACAAACTGTCATAGGGAGAGAAGGGAATTCGTTTATAAACAGTTTATAAGTATAAATGTAAAAAGTTTTATGAAAACAGTCTTGTGAAAGAAGTTAAAATGTTTGAGTCCTGTGAAAGAGGTTAAAACCTGGGGAAAAGGAGTTAACAACGTTAAGGTAATTGTGGTAGGTAATTGTGATAAACAAGACAATGTCTCTGCTCAACAGACCCCCCCCCCCCACCTTGTTTCTCATTACAGTGGAGCAGAGAATTCAAAATGTCAGGCTAGATTGGTGAGCCAGGGCAAAAAGACAAACTTACCTTCTCCAGTCTAGCACACCAAATTGAGCAAGGCATCAGCAAGGGATTTCCTGAAATAGAAATAATTGATACAGTGATTGGAGCACTAGCACCAAGCTTACAACACACACAGCTACCTGGAGGGAAAAAACATCCTTACCTTACCTACATTGAGGAGGATTCTCAGGCCCCATTACCAAGAAAAGCGGGCAACAGAACTGTATAAACAACTCACCTCAGAGGTTCCAAGTAGTAAGGAAACCCCACAAAATTTCCTGATGCACCCTAGATTTGAGACAAAAAAAAAGAAGAAAAAGTCCTGTTTGTTTTACAGGAAGTAGAATCTGGTCTAAGTTGCACAAATCAGAGTCAAATTGACAGCCTAAACTAGCACAGACAATATCTGGCCTCACCTGTAGTGCAAGAAAGCATCCCCCCTCCCAAGTTCCAGTATCCACAACAAAGTTGATGGCCTCCTCCAGGAACAATACGAAGAGGAGATACAGCACAATACCAACAAAGGTTCTCACCACAGCATCAGTATCCTGCCCTGAATCATGGACGTTTGAGAAAATGTATTGGCTGCCAGCAAAGTGGAAGTAAATTTTGCACCCATTGCTACAGATGCGGTAGTAGTGAACACTTCCTCACAGGTTGTAGGGTGAGAGAACCAGACAAGACAAATATGGTCCTTTAAACAGGAGAGAGTTACACCCACGGGACAGGGAGTAAGCCAGCAACAGTGGAATGTCCAGTATTGCTCCCACTGTGATGTCTCGGGGAAAGAGCAAAGACTCCAAAGATATGCATCCTGTAAAAAAGACACCGTTCTAAAATCTGCCAAGCTGAACATTGGCTAAACCATAGAAAATGATGCAACCAGCACCCACAGGAAAACCAACACTCTCACCCAAGGGCAAATGCCACCCACACAATAAAAGAGGACAACCATTCTCACCTTGTTGCTCTGGTAGGGAAATGGTGTATGGTTTGAGTGCTACATACAAGGCTGCAGAACTCAAGCATTATGGGTCACAGGCTCCTATGTTTGTATTGTTGATGAAAAGTGGAAAAGAAGACATTTGCCATGAGAGGAATTAAAAGATATCTCTTGAGTTCCTTGATGCACCTGAGAAGTTGAAAATCACAGCTGCTCATGGACAGAGCATACCTTATAAGGGTTTCATTGAGGTCACTTTGGGAGTAGCTGCAGAGGGAACCAACCCAAAAGAACTTGTCCCCATGCTAGTCACAGCCCATCCTGAGCTTCAATGTCATTGAGTGTATAATAAAAACTAGCACTACAGAGCAACTGGATGTTACGAGAAGAGAACAGTTGCATGAGACTTTAACAGCGGCTTTTCATAGCCTTGAAAAATAACATGTTACAGCCTTCACTGTTCTGGTGACTGAATCAGGAACTGAATCAGGAATGAGGAACACTTTCTTTGTCATTTTACCTCATGTACTTGTGCACATGAAGTGAAACTAAATGCCATTTCCCCCAGCCCACAGCAGTGCAACATAAAGACAAAAGCACATTCAAGACCTAGAGGAACACACATATTCAAACTAATATATATATTATATATATATATATATATAAAATCACTGTCCAGTGGAACAAACACCAGCCAGGAAGACTGTTGGAACTGCCGGTCGGCATGGGCTAGCAGTTAGCCTAGCCTGCCCTGATTACACATCCTGTCAGACCGCCCTCCATGTCGCTTGCTCGGGTGCAGCTCCAGGCAGGGGCCATGGTCCCTGTGGCAGCCGGACGAAGCAGACCAAGCCCTCCTAGCCAATCCAGCGCCAGCTCTCCCAGCCAGACACCCTTGACACACCTCCTCACACGCCACACGACAACATAAAAAACTCCAGTCAACGCCAGGTGAGGCCGCCGCCAGACCGCCCTTGATGTTATCGGAACTTCCGGTCTGCATGGGCTAGCAGTTAGCTTAGCCTGATCTGCTTTCGCATCCTGTCAGACCGCCCTCGGTGTTACTTCCTCGGGTGCAGCTCTGGGCAAGGCTGCAGTCCCTGGGCCCACAGTGCAGCAGACCAAGCTCTCACAGCCGATGCAGCGCCAGCTCTCCCAGCCAACAAATGAAGACATAAATTTAGATGCAGATGTGAAAAAGACACTGCACTGATGGCACTGGGTGAGACCACCGAAAATGTGAATTCGCGCCACCATCTTCCCACACCAATACTGGGTGAGGCCGCTGCAAACGTGAATTCGCTCTGCCATCTTCCCACACTGGAAGCAACTTCTGAACTGCCGGACAGTCATGCGACTATGTTGTGAAAACAACAAAAGAGAAAGTCATTGCACTCAAACACACCTCTGTTCAGATTGACTGTAAGGTGCAAACATGGCCACTGAAAAAAGACACCACACTTGTCTTTGAGCCTGATATAAATCCTCAGTGGGTTGAAGGCATTGAGTTTTGTTAGACGTTAAAGCTCAGAAGTGGTGTTTCACCTTGCATTGTTCTTGATGTGCAAAATCCCACTGATCATGACATTGAGTTGTCAGGAAGAACTTACAGCAAGTTCAGGGTGTGTATCCATCTACTGTTTTAGAGAACCTCAATCATCGCCCTCCAGTGTCAGTAAGTCAAGTGAATGCAGAGAGTGAGTAAGTTACTGACATTCAATGGAATCCACCAGTTGACCTGAGCCATCTGAGTGAACCTGAAAGAGTAGTGGTGCATAACATGCTTCACAAGGAATGTTGACCATTGGGCATGCTGACACACAAGTAGACAGTGACCAAGAGACACCAATGTGGAGTGCTAACAGGCCTGTGGTTGAAGAAAGGCCCATAACAAAGGCCCCGACCCACTCCCTGATTGGTGTTTCAGTTCACCTGCGCCCATTTGCCTGAGTGACCCCGATTGCCCAGCTTCACTCCCCTGTTCCCCTTTCTCCGATTGGATGTTCTGTTCTTGCCCTGTCCTGCCCACAATCTCCCTGATTGGCTCCCCTACGTGTATATACCTACCCCCCCCCCCCCCGGTTGCCCTGGCTCCTTGTCGGATCGTCTCACAGAGACTGTCAAGCTGGGAGCAGGAAAGGAAGACCCAAATGCACCACTCAGAGACAGACGGGGCTGGAACAACGCTTTAAGGTACAGACGCTACAGACAGCAGAGAAGGCTTGGAACGAGACGTGGTGCAACCGGCGACCAAGAGTCAACACATGTGTGTCTTTGTGAGTGTCTCTGTGAGACGATCCGACAAGGAGCCAGGGCAACCAGGGGAGAATATATACACGTAGGGAGCCAATCAGGGAGATTGGGTGCAGGTGCACAGGACAGGGTGGGAACAGCACAGCCAATCAGAGAAAGGGGAACAGGTGAGTGAAGCCGGGTAATCAAGATCACTCAGGCAAATGAGGTGCAGGTGAACCGAAACACCAATCAGGTGATGGAGGACAGGCGAGCGTCTATGACCCAGATCACACAACCATGACATCCTGTGCTTGTTGCCAAAGCACTGACTGGCTGTGAGCTCACCGTGGGCCAGGACAAAGAATATGAAAGGTGGGTTTCTCTATGAGAAATGATCAACATCATTTGAGAATCTGCGCTGGAAAAATGTAATTTACAGTTCTAACTCTCCTTTTCTCATCTCTTTCCCAGATGGCCCCATGCCGAGACTGCTGCCACCGTGAAGGAGGTGGGCTGCAAACAGGAATAAAAATGTTGGGGAAGCACACATGTCGATATTAAAATAAACTGGTCACCACCAGTGCTTTTATGTGCGATGCTCTTTCATGACGTTTTTGATGGAGTAAGTGTCATGGTAACAGAGGTGCTGAAACTGGCTCAAGGGATGTGAAAGGCCATCCCTTATGGCTGTTTTTGATGTTGAAAATGTGCCTTAAAATCATATTCAGCTGATGTATGTCATGAGATGTAGTATTGTACATGTATTATCGATGTTTGTAATGAAACATTAAAGACTCTTGCTGTGGAGTGTTTTTGTTCATTTTTTGCTCCCCTGAAAATATAATATATATACACACATACATATGTATATACACACCAACACCATTACTAATATGATGGAGTTTAGTACATACTGTATTTGGCATCAAAACCTGCAATTTGCTTTTAAGATTAAGTACTTTTCTTTAGTGTGAAGTATATTTATCAATGTCATGTTTTAAAATAAAACCCTGGACTGGGAAAAAAACAAACCAGGGAAGTGTAAGCAACATGTGTAGTTCAAAGAAGGGTGAATCTGTTCGTCTGGATACAACGTTTATGGCAGATATGTTTCATCACTCAACTAAGTGACGTTTTCAGTCTAAACTGACTGCAGGTATACCCGCCTCTCATAGACGACTCCTTTCTTGCATGAGTCCCACAGAGTCTCCTCTGCCAAGATCCAAAACTTTGTTTATATTGCCACGTTACAGCCGTGGTAACAAATCATTCACAATGGAGGGCTATAGTTTAGTCCTCTCCTGTCAACCTGAAGGTGTGAAACCAAAAGAGCCCACAATGATGTTTTAAGGCTAATATTAGCATCACAGATGTTTGTATTTTTCACTTCGTGAGCATGAACCAAAGTTCACATTTATTGGGCACATTACACATAACCCAAATGGGACTTGAATCCACAGCTCAGGAGGCTGGTGCCTTATTCATTTAGCCACTGGGTCGGCATTGTTCACTGATGAATCTTTTTTCTTGACCCTTGCAGGTGTAAATGTTTGCTCCCACTGCAGATCAGATGCATGTTGTGAATCACTGTGAAGGAAAACCCGCAAGAGAAAAACACGACATCCTGCAAGAAAGTGCCCATAATGCCAGAGGGGATGTGGCTGATCACAACTTAAATCTCGACTCATGTCTTGCACATGGGAATATCACAGAGTTCGTGCTGTGAAGTTCCCAAACTGTTTATGTTGTCACATTACAGCTGTGGTTACCAACCAGATGCCATGGAGGACCATGGTTTAATCCTCTCCTGCCGAGTAGTTGAAGGTGTGAAACCACTGGATTTGCAATGTTCACTGATGAATCCTGTTCGTTGAGCCTGGCAGGTGCAAATACTTTCCCCCACTGCAGATCAGATGCATTTTGTGAATCATTGTGAAGGAAAACCCACAAAAGAAAAACGTAACATCCTGCAACAAAGTGCCCGTAACACCAGAGGGGATGTGACTGATCTGGCCAAGATAGATTTTGCAGCTTTTGATGCCGCCATCATTCCTTGTGAGGTTAACAACTCAGGCATAGATGTAGATTTTTACCTTAATATATTTCACATGATGTTCCATAAAACCTGCATAAAATCATTTAATACCATACATCAGTGTTTGTGAAAGTTTAAATCCTCCTGGCATATTCTTTGTTACAGATGGATTTGGTGTGGCTGACATGCTGAGTGACTGGGCAGTGAAGGGGAAGGAGTTCAGCATCCAGCACCAAGTGGAGAAACTAATCTAGGTATTTTACGAAGGCTGGGAAGCCCCTGGGCTTGTGCCATCGGTGTCGCCGGACCATTTTGCCAGGGTTTAACCCCAAACCTTTTGAGTGTAACCCCGAATATAATTTTAAATTCAAGCCTATGTGAAGCTCGACAAAAAATCTAAAGTGTGTGAATGTCTGATAGTCTTCGTAGCATAACAGCATGTCAAAGTCAATGCAGGTCTCAAAGCTAACTCTGTGTGTGTGTGTGTGTGTGTGTGTGTGTGTGTGTGTGTGTGTGTGTGTGTGTGTGTGTGTGTGTGTGTTTGTGTGTGTGAAAGAAAATTTAATATTCCAATAACTTATATTAACATAAATACATTTAACTTTTTTCCCCTCTAGTCTGGTACTGTAGCATGTCAATAAATGTTTGACGACAGCAGTTGTGAAGTATTCTGCTTCTATTCAATGCTAATACTAATTACTAACAACTACTAATATTTCTAACGTCACAATTCATAATTAATCTGGAGAGTAAACAACAACTTTTGAGGTCAGCTTTTCAATTTTTCAATGATTAAGATGTGAACTTTTAATGTAAATTAGGTGTCAAGAGTGCATAAAAAAGCATCAAAATAGAGCTTGTTAATCAAAGAAATTTCCGAGCAAGGATCCCCCGGACCCCCCTATAGAAGTCCAGGCTAAACCCCAGACGTTCTCAAATCCTGGAAACGCCCTGGGCTTGTGCTGTATCTCCACTGCTTGCTGCCAAAGCACTGCCTGGCTGTGAGCTCACCGTGGGCCAGGACGAAGAATGTGAAATGTGTGTTTCTATATGAGAAATGGTCAACATCATTTGAGACTCCGCGTTGGAAAACTGTAATTTACAGTTCTAACTCTCCTTTTCTCATCTCTTTCCCAGATGGCCCCATGCCAAGACTGCTGCCACCATGAAGGAGGTGGGCTGCAAACATGTGAATAAAAACGTTGGGGAAGCACATATGTCGATGTTCAAAAATAAACTGGTCACCACCAGTGCTTTTATGTGCTATGCTCTCTTTCATTAAGTTTTTGATGGAATAAGTGTCATGGTAACAGAGGTGCTGAAACTGGCTCAAGGGATGTGAAATGCCATCCCTTATGACTGTTTTTGATACTGAAAATTTGCCTCAAAATCACATTCAGCTGATGCATTTCAGGAGATGTTGTACTGCACATGTGTGTCAACGTTTTTAATGGACCATTAATTATTCCAAGACTCTTGCTTTGGAGTATTTTTGTTCATTTTTTTGCCCTCCTGAAAAAAAAAACACATACATACATATAAACACACATACACATATATACACCGACCACCATTACTAATATGATGGCGTTTAGTACATACTGTATTTGGCATCAAATTCTACAATTTGCTTTTCACATTGTTAAGTATTTTGCTTAGTGTGACGTATATTTATCAATGTAACGTTTTAAACACAAACCCTGGACTGGGAAAACACAAACCAGGGAAATAAAAGCAACAGGTAAAGTGTGTGATGAAACTCACAAACTAGATAGATATAAATAAAATCTTGGTGGCTGAGGAGAACTTTGACTTGTATACGCAGCACAGTGTGTGTTAGTAAATTGTGTGTACGAGAGGTTACAGGTTTCGCTTGCATGTGGATATTAAATGAAAGAAGAATATGATTTATCTCAAGAATTCAAGCTACTTTAACCAATTTTTCCATCTCTTACCAAGAAAAAAACCCCAAAAAACTCGTATCCCCAGATACTCTTACAGTACAGTGCTCTCTTATACATTTTAGCTTTTTCATTTTTCCTTTTATTTCTTTTCTTTTTTTATTTTATATCTTATCACTGTGATCACTGGCAGTGGTATGATTTTCACTAGACTCAAGAGAGGGAAAGCATATTGAGTTTCAGGGGATTCCTCATCAAAAAAGTAGTCAGTTTATTTGTAAAGCTTTATATCCATATGAAAACATAAAAAAACCCCAACCCTGAGCCCCCACTAAAATCAGTATATGAGTCAGTATACGCTTGGAGCATACGTTTAAACTAAGCTGTTGTAGTGGTTATGGGGCTACATAATTCCCCTTATTGAGCTAGTAGGAATGTTAGTTTACAGCTGCTGTTTCCTCGGTTCGGGTTTACAGTGACACACTTCCGCTGCGCGGGTTTTTTGTTGTTGTTGTAATGGTGGAAGGAATAAATGGTGCACGTTGTGTAGCCGAAAGAGAAAGTTGTCACGACTCCTGCTTGAGCTCCTCTACACTGTATTATTTTTTTGCCCATTCACTGCTGATACATTTAAAGACATTACATCAGTCACAAGAAAATGCTAAAGTTTAATTAGAATTTTAACATAATTTAAATGAACATCCCTATTTTCATAAGCAAAAACTACCCAGATTCAAAGAATTCCAATACAGATGTTTCTGAAAATAGTCGTGACAGCCCCAGTAGGAGGGGGAAGCAAGCTAACACTCATGGACTGTTGTTGCACAAATGATTTAACTGGTCTCTTCCACTGACCACAACGGTCTTTTGGAATTCAAAGAAAGTTGAATTAGTTCATCTGGACACCACGTTTATTGACAGAAACGTTTCGTCACTCATCTGTGATGTCTTGAAAAAAAAAGTCTGTCCTTTGGAACCTTCTGGGACACTCAGTGTCCTATTACGAAGACAGTAATAATGTAAGAGGTAGTGAAATTATAGAAATCATGGACCATATAGGGCCTTGTGATGGCCTGGCTGCCTGTCCAGGGTGTCTCCCCGTCTGCTGCCCAATGACTGCAGGAATAGGCTCCAGCATCCCTGCGACCCTGGGAGCAGGATAAGCATTTTGGATAATGGACAGATGGATAGACCATAAAGAACGTGCGTTTTTATTCAGTTTCTTTTTACCGATTTGGCGTATAAACAAGTGAAGACATAATGTAACACAAAATCACAGTGCCCTCTCTGGGATGTGTTGGGATCACTGGCATGAACCAGAGGTACAGCATGGAACTATTGAAAATTTGTGAGCCGAAGGACCCCTCTCCGAAAATCGCCACCTTAATGTGGTGGAGGAGTCTGGGTGTCCCAGTGATCCTGGGAGCTGTGTGGTCGGGGGCAATATCACAGATGTCCATCATGGATCTACTGAAACAAATTCAAAATTAAATCTGTGAGGCTAAGGACAACCAAAACTCTTCTCAAAGAATAAAAAAAGGTAAGGATAAGGTGAACTCATAGACATACCTGTATGTCCAGCCACTGATGACAATGAGACAGGAAATTTACTTTAAGATATCAAACTTAAATTAAAAAAATCTCAGTGCCAACCATACCCCCCACCCACCTATTTTCACTGATGCTCTGGGTACGATTGTCTTGTATGCATTCCAAACTTTGGCACTTGGAAAGACTGCAGGCTTCTGTGTTTTGTGTGTGTGTGTGTGTGTGTGTGTGTGTGTGTGTGTGTGTGTGTGTGTGTGTGTGTGTGTGTGTGTGTGTGTGTGTGTGTGTGTGTGTGTGTGTGTGTGTGTGTGTGTGTGTGTGTGTGTGTGTGTGTGTGTGTGTGTGTGTGTCACAGAAACCATGTTGAAGCATGTCACAGTTATTCTCTCAGGCTGTGGGGTATATGACGGCACAGAAATCCATGAGGTATCCGCAGTTTTGATTCACTTGGGCCATACTTGAGCAAAGGCAAGGCCATGCACATAGCTTGTCCTCCACTCCTAATAGAGTAGCATCGCACAGAGCCATGCCTACTTCAAATGGTACCTTTAAATAGTGTGGTCACCATCGAAACTCGAAGCTTGGCGATTCACTTCCTGCACACGGGAGTATCACAGAGTTCACGCTGCTACGTTCCCAAACTGTATATGTTGCCAAATTACAGCTGTGGTTACCAACAAGGTGTCCTGGAGAGCTATGGTTTAATCTTCTTCTGCCTAGTAGTTGAAAGTGTGAAACCAGCAGTCGAACCCACAGTAATGATAATTTTACACTTACATCACATTCGTTTGTATTTTGTGAGCGTCAACCAAAGTAACTACTTAATGTAATTGCATTTATTTGTCATATTCTATATAATCCAGGTGGGGCTCAAACCCACAATTCCGAACTCTGGAGGCTTACCCATTAGGCCACTGGATTTGCATTGTTTGCTGATGAATCCTCCTTCTTGACCTTGGCAGGTGTAAATGTTTTCTCCCACTGTATGCAAAAAGACGTGTCTTGTCTGAGATGTGTTGGTACCAGTGGCATGAACAAGAGGTCCATCATGGATGTATTGAAACAAATTCAAAGTTACATTTGTTAGCCCAAGGACCATCAAAATCCTGTTCAGAGAATAAAAAAAGGTAAGGATAAGGTGAACTCATAGACATCTGAGACAGTTATTCTCTCAGGCTGTGGGGTTTATAAGATGGCACAGAAATCCATGAGGCATCAACTGTTCTGGTCCACCTGTGCCATGCTGGAGCAATGGTAAGGCCACACACATATAGCTTGTCCTCCACTCTTACAAGAGCAGCATCCCACAGATTCATGTCTCCTTTAAATGGTACAACTCACTTCCTGCACACAGGAGTATCACAGAATTCATGCAGCGATGTTCCCAAACTGTTTACATTGCCACATTACAGCTGTGGTTACCAACCAGGTGCCCTGGAGGGCCATGGTTTAATCCTCTCCTGCCCAGTAGTTGAAGCTGTGAAACCAGCAGTAAAGCAAACAATAACAATTTAAGGCCAATATCATCATCACATACATGAGTAGCTTTCATTTTGTGAACATGAATCCAAGTTTATATTTGACGTTATCACATTTATTTGCCACGTTCTACTTAATCGAGGTGGGACTTGAACCCACAACCCCCAGCTACGGATGTTGGTGCCTTATCCATTAGGCCACTGGATTTGCATTGTTTGTTGATGAATCCTCCTTCTTCACCCAGGCAGGTGCAAATGTTTGCTCCTTCTGCATACAAAAAGACATTTATCTCTCTGACTATCCCCCTTCTTCGCCAACCTCTTCCTCCATATAATTCCCTATACTTCCTCATTCCACCACCAAGTCTCGTTGTCTTCCTTCCTCCATCTAGATGACAAACCAAGTAGCTTCCTAGCTGTCTCACTCACTATTTCTGCAGTAGTTGCCAATCTATCCTGCAACTTTTCGCTACCCCTCAGTGCCTGTCTTAACTGCTCACAACAGTCCCTTAATTTTCACCATTAGATCCTTAGCTCTGCCTTAATTCTCTTCTTATTCTTGATCTCCAAAGTCATCGTTTACTCTGCCAAGATCCCAAACTCTGTTTACATTGCCATGTTACAGTTGCCGGTTTCTGGTTCTCTCCTGCCTAGTTGAAGGTGTAAAACCAGCCCACAATAATGATTGAAGACTGATCTCACCGTTACAGACATCTGTAGTTTCAAGTTTGTGACCATGATTTTCCAATTTCCTGCTTGATGTTAAGACATTTATTGGCTATATTCCACATAATCCAGGTGGGACTTGAACCCACAATCCCCAGCTCCGGAGGCTGGTGCCTTATCCATTAGGCCACTGGATCTGCATTGTTTGGTGTTGAATCCTCTTCCTTGACCCTGTCAGGTTCCAAAGGTTGCTCCCACTGCAAATTAGAAACATGTTGTGAATCACTGTGAAGGAAACCCCACAAAAGAAAAATGCAACATCCTGCGAGAAATCGCCAGTATCACCAGAGGGGATGTGACTGATCTAGCCAAGATAGATTTTGCAGCTTTTGCTGCCGCCATCATTCCAGGTGAGGTTAACAACTCAGACATACATGTAGATTCTTACCTTAATATATTTCACATGATGTTGCATAAAACATACATAAAATCCATTTTACATCTATTGTGAAAGTCTAAATCCTCCTTGCATATTCTTTGATACAGGGATATCAAAGATCATCTGTCTCCATCTCTTCCTGTCCTCTGCATCTTCTTCTGTCACGCCAACCACCTGCATGCCTTCCCTCACAACATCCAAAGATCATGTCTCCATCTCTTCCTGTCCTCTGCATCTTCTTCTGTCACGCCAACCACCTGCATGCCCTCCCTCACAACATCCAAAGATCATCTGTCTCCTCTCTTCCTGTCCTCTTCATCTTCTTCTGTCACGCAAACCACCTGCATGCCCTCCCTCACAACATCCAGAATTCTCTTTGGCCTTCCTCTTTTCCTCTTGCCTGGCAGCTCCATCTTCAGCATCCTTCTCCCAATATAATAATAATAATAATAATAAAGGGCCCAATTGCTGCACAAGACCAGAGCCTGGCAATCAGATCCTATCACCATCACATCATCAAAGATGGAACAGACCCAAAATGCAGAATCTGTGGAATGCACGAAGAAATCATCGACCACACTGTCTCAGAGTGCCTGGAACTGGCAAAGACCGAGTACATATACAGGCACAACAAGGCAGCAGCATACCTGCACTGGAAGATCTGCAGGAATTACAAGATCAAGACGACTGAGAAGTGGTACGAATATTATCCAAAAACGGTCACTGAGAACAATGATGTGACCATCCCCTGGGACATGCCCATTCACACTGACAGAGAGATAAACGCCAACAAGCCCGACATCGTTATCAGGGACAGGAAGGAAAAGAGGTGCATGCTCATCGACATGGCAATACCATCCGGGAAAAAAACCTTAGTGAAAGTCACAGAGAAACTGACTAAGTACAAAGACCTGGAGATTGAAATCAACAGGATGTGGGGTATAAAGACTGAAACAACAGCAGTGGTCATCGGAGCTCTAGGACTCATTGTTATGTATGCACACATCGACAGTGCTGCATTTGATTTGGTGCTGTTCTATTGTGCTGGGATCGATTGGTGATGCCTGCGGGCTCTGGGTTGTTTGATCGGGTCTGCCTTTGATGCTGTGTCAGTCTAAATAAAGAATGCCACGGAGAGGTTGTGTCGAGCGACAGCGCTGTGTCCTGACGTGATTTCTAAATACAACATTGGCGACGAGGATGGCTGATATCTCCCTCCCACCACCTGCCCCCTTCCTGGCATTACCTGGCGAGCCTCCGGTACCATGGACTCGCTGGCTACATAGTTTTGAAAATTACATCATCGCCTCAGGGCTCGACGACGTGAGCCAGGCTAGGAAGACGGCTCTGTTGCTACACTGCTTGGGAGCAGAGGGTCATCGTGTGCTCGGGTCTCTGGGGAACGTCACAAGCTTTGCCGAAGCTGTGGGACTTATGAGCACCCATTTCGCTGCTCCACAGAGTGCCCTCCTTCGGCGATTTATATTCCGTCAGCGACACCAACTGCCTGGTGAGTCTGTGCGGCAGTACGTAGCTAATTTGCGAGGGCTAGCTAGCTCATGCAAGTTTGGCGCGCTTCAGGACGAGATGGTTCGCGACCAGCTAATCGAACACACCAACAACGCAAAGGTGCGTGAGACTCTCCTGCTGGAAAAAGACGATCTGCTGCTGTCCACAGCAATTACCATCGCACTACAGGTTGAGGGAGCAGCTGAGTGTGCTGCTATGCTAAATACACAGCAAGTGGCCACCTCCAGTCAAGCTGCCAACGACTCCTCCCTCTACTCACGGCTGCCCCTCGGGACGCAACCCAACCAGAGCGAGGCGAGCGCCGACTCCACTGGGGACGTCTTGCAACTGCAACGACGGCGTTCTCGGCCCCGCCCTCAACAGTCCTGTGGTAACTGTGGGTCTCGGTCTCATGTTTCAAGGGCTCAGAACTGCCCTGCCCGTGGCCAGACATGCCGTAGCTGCGGTAAGCACAATCACTTTGCCAACGTCTGTCGATCTTCCCCGGCTGGGTCAGAGGGCCACACCCCCCAGTCTTCAACCGCCGTCATTCACAAGGTGAGCTCTGGGCCAGTGTCATTCAAATCATGCACAGTCAACATTAATGATGTGTGCATCCCCCTGCTGTTGGACACCGGTGCAAGTGTGTCTCTCCTGAATGTTGATACCTACAGTCAATTTTTCGGTTCACTGCCACTCCGCACCCTCAGCTGTCCTCTGTGGGTATGGTGACTCCAAAATCGATCTGGTTGGCTCTCTCCAACTGACTGTCCGCTATGGAACCAAGCTGGTGCCCAATGCAGTTTTTCATGTGGCACGCCGTGGGGCCAACCTGATGGGCCTGGACCTGTTCTCCGCTCTGGGGTTCTCCCTCTTAGACACAAGGGGGGCAGCAATCCTGACTGTCGCCACACCTTGGCAGCAGAAGTGGCCATCGCTGTTTATGGGGCTGGGCTGCCTCTCCGCCTTCACCCATCAACCTCTCCTCAACCCTGCTGTGAAATCTGTCATCCAACCACTGTGCCGCATCCCGTTGGCTCTCCGTGATGGGGTCTCCGCCGAGCTGCAACAACTGCTGGAAGCTGGCATCATTGAACCGGTGGACGCGTCACCTTGGGTCTCAAACCTCGTGGTGGCTAAGAAGAAGTCGGGGGGCCTGCGTGTCTGCGTCGATCTACGTGCAGTAAATAAGGCAGTGGTCCCTGATAAGTATCCACTGCCCACCTCAGAAGAACTCACTGCTCAGTTCTATGGCTCTGAGGTGTTCTCCAAGCTCGACCTCAGACAGGGGTACTTACAGGTGCCCCTCCACCCCAGCAGCCGAAACCTCACAGCCTTTGTGACACATGCAGGAGTGTTTCGCTACACCAGGATGCCTTTCGGTCTCAGCTCCGCCCCTAGCTGCTTCCAGAAAATCATGGTCTCCGTGCTGGCTGGCATACTGGGCGTGGCCATTTATCTGGACGATATAGTGGTACACGGGCCCACCAGTGAAATCCACGACAAGCACCTTAACATGGTCTTCGCAGCCCTGTCCAAGCACAAGCTAACTCTCAATGCTGAGAAATGTGTCCTCTCTGTGCCAGCCATCGACTTCGTGGGGTTCCGGCTGTCAGCGAGCGGTGTAACTCCACTACAATCCAACGTGGACGCCATTCAGGCCATCCCTGAGCCCAGCTCGGCCGCCCAGGTCGCCTCCTTCCTGGGTATGACAAGTTACTACCTGAGGTTTCTTCCCCAGTACTCTGCGACCACAGCCCCCCTGCGCCAGCTGCTGCGTAAGGACGAGCCATGGGTGTGGTCAAAGGCATGCAGTGACGCTGTGCGTGATCTCAAGACTCAACTGACTTCACCACCAGTGTTGGCTCACTTCGACATCTCCAGCTCCACCTTTGTGACCTGTGACGCATCAGCCACAGCGATAGGGGCCGTGCTGTCTCAAACCCAGAACGGTGTGGAGAAGCCCATTGCCTTCGCCTCCCGTGCCCTCAACCTGACCGAGCAGCGGTACTCCGTGGGTGAGCGTGAGGCGTTAGCCTGTATCTGGGCTTGTGAAAGGTGGCACCTCTACCTCTATGGCCGCTCCTTCACCCTCAGGACAGATCACCAGGCCCTGACAGCGCTGCTGTCCACATCTGGGACAGGCCACAAACCCCTGAGGCTGCACCGCTGGTCTGACCGCCTCCGCCAGTACAACTTCAGCCTGCAGTTCACCCCAGGCAGAGACAATGTTGTCGCCGACCTGCTCTCTCGCTCTGTCTCCACCCCAGCTCCACAGACGGACACTGACTGCGTGGAAAAGGACATTGTCCAAATGCTACACACACCCCGCCAGGCCACTGTCTCTCTGCAGGAGCTGAGGGCAGCCTCCGAACAGGACCCTGTCCTCTCCCAGCTCCGCAGCTACATCCAGAACGGCTGGCCTCACAAGGTCCCAGAGGAGCTGGCTGCGTTCGCCCGAGTCAGACAGGAGCTCTCCTGCTGGAACGACACCTGTGTGGCACGTGGGTTTTGCACAGTGGTCCCAGCTGCTCTCCGTGCACATGTTTTGAATACGGCGCGTGAAGGCCACCTGGGCATTGTGAAACTGAAACAGCGCTGCCGAGACCTGGTGTGGTGGCCGGGGATAGACAGAGATATTGAGGCTCTGGTGAAGGACTGTTCTGCCTGCCTTGTGAGTGGCAAGACTGGCCACCAGGCTCCCCCACCCCTGCAACCTCTCGCCTGGGCCTCTCAGCCCTGGGAACACCTGCAGTTGGACATTTGTGGTGAGATCCATGGAGTTCCCCACCACCAACGCTTCATGGTGGTCGCCTACGATCTACACTCAAAATGGCCTGAACTCACCACTTCCGGCACTGTGACCTCACAGATCATCATCGACTTCCTGGACTCTCTTTTCTCTCGCTGGGGCCTCCCAAAGGCCATCACTACTGACAACGGCCCTCAGCTGGTCTCTGCTGAGTTCACTGCTTGTCTCGAAAGCAAGGGCATCCGTCATATAAGCACTGCGTACTACCACCCCCAGGCCAATGGCGGCGTTGAACGTTTTCACCAGTCACTGAAGAACGGCCTCAGAGCACACATGGCCCAAGGGTGCTCTTTCACGCAGGCCATCCGTCACACTCTTCTGCACTATCGGGCCACACAGCACTCGACCACAGGCGTCTCCCCAGCCTCTCTCATGCTAGGCCGGGAACTGTGCATGCCCCTTGACAGGCTCCGCCCCTCCACACCTCAGGCACCTCCCTCTGGGGTCAGAGCCTCAGTCACTCGTCAGCAGACGTGGATGAAGCAACGGTTTGACCAGTCAAAACGAACCAGGGTGCCAGACATCAATGTGTCAGACTGGGTCAGGGTCCGCAGGCCCCACAGGGACAATAAAATGGCTTCATACTGGTCCTCTCCTCTCCAAGTCACCCGTCAGCTGGGCCCAGCCACTTACCTCCTCAGCGATGGCACTCGGTGGCACTCCAGTCGTCTACGGAAGGTGTCAGCTCCGCCACACACAGCTGGTGACACAACCATAGCCATTCCCTCAGCATGGCGAGACGCCCCGGGGCTTCATGCAGCTCCTACACGGGCCCCAGACATTTCTGGGCCTCAGCTTCCCCTGCCATCTCCCTCCCCACCTCGGCCTGCCCAGCCTCAGGCCGCCCCGCGACCTGTTGGCACACGTTTACGCCCTGGCCACCTAGAGGACTTTGTGTCAACCTTTCATGTTTGAAATCCTGCCGGGGGGGGGGGGGGGGAATGTTATGTCTGCACACATCGACAGTGCTGCATTTGATTTGGTGCTGTTCTATTGTGCTGGGATCGATTGGTGATGCCTGCGGGCTCTGGGTTGTTTGATCGGGTCTGCCTTTGATGCTGTGTCAGTCTAAATAAAGAATGCCACGGAGAGGTTGTGTCGAGCGACAGCGCTGTGTCCTGACGTGATTTCTAAATACAATACTCATGAAGAAGGGAATGGAAAATTTCACCAACTGTATCCCAGGCAACATCAACACCCATGCAGTCCAGAAGATCGCACTACTAGGAACAGCCCACATATTACGACGACTACTGTCAATCAAGTGACATCTGCCCTATAGTGCCTCAGGTCCATAGTTTGGACCCGGCTCTACAGGATGTAGAACAGGAAGCACGGATAATAATAATAAAAAAAATAAATAATCACCATCATCATCATCATCGTTACATTTATATAGCGCTTTTCTAGACACCCATAGCGCTTCACATGAAGGGGGTAACTCACTTCAACCACCACCAATGTGTAGCACCCACCTGGGCAGGCAGCCATTTTGCGCCAGAACACTCACCACACATCAGCTTGAGGTTGAGGGGGAGGAGTCATTAAGCCAATTACATGGGGGGATGAAGGCAAGGCAAGGCAAGGGGCAAGGGCAAGGCAAGGCAAGGGGCAAGACAAGGCAAGGGGCAAGGCAAGGAAAGACAAGGTAAGCAAAGGCAAAGTAAGGCAAGGCAAAGGGCAAGGCAAGGGGCGAGGCAAGGCAAGGCAAGGCAAGAGGCAAGGCAAGGGGGAAGGCAAGGGGCAAGGCAAGGCAAGGGGCAAGGTAAGGCTAGGCTAGGCTAGGCAAGGCAAGTTAAGGCAAGGCAAGGCACGGGGCAAGGAAAAGGGCGAGTAAGGCAAGGCAAGGCAAGGCAAAGCAAGGCAAGGCAAGGCAAGGCAAGGGGCAAGGCAAGGCAAGGTAAGGGGCAAGGCAAGGGGCAAGTCAAGGGGCGAGGCAAGTCAAGACAAGGTAAGGGGCAAGGTAAGGGGCAAGGTAAGGCAAGGCAGGGCAGGGCAAGGGGCAAGGCAAGGCAAGGCAAGGCAAGGCAAGACAAGACAAGGCTAGGCAAGGCAAGGCTAGGCTAGGCTAGGCTAGGCTAGGCAAGGCAAGGCAAGGCAAGGCAAGGCAAGGCTAAGCAAGGCAAGGCAAGGCAAGGGGCGAGGTAAGGCAAGGCAAGGGGCAAGACAAGGCAAGGGGCAAGGCAAGGGTAAGGCAAGGCAAGGCAAGGCAAGGCAAGGCAAGGCAAGGCAAGGCAAGGCAAGGCAAGGCAAGGCAAAAGGCAAGGCAACTGTATTTGTATAGCACCTTATCATCGCAGCTGTCATTCAAAGATAAGAAAGATAAAGATAAGAAAAAAAACATTATAAAAGCATAAAATAATATTGTAGCGAATTCGGGGGACAACGCAACCACAGGAACAGCCGCGGCCGGGAAGCGAACCCGTATCGCCCGCAACGCAGGAGACGTCGCTAACCGCTCGACTAAAGGGTCAGACTCGCCGGTTAGCGGCCAGCGTGTCTTCTTATCCATGCACGTTACAATATAAATACAGACAAATTTTATAAAGGTACAGACAAGTTTAAAACTGAGTGAGTAAAATAAATACATGTGCCACAAAACTGATTAATTACAAGTAACAACAATCGGAGCAGAATATATGAAAATAGCAAAATATACACACACACACGCACACACACACCAAGAATTTACCCATAGGCCATAAGGTTTTTAACCTGCTTTTAAATGTGTCCAGTGTGGGGGCCTCTCTCAGGTCCTCAGGCAGGGCATTCCATCTACTTGGGACATAAATTAGGTGGCCAGATGGAGAGAGCCAGGTTGGGAATTTTGCCAGGACACCAGGGAACCCCCTACTCTGGGATCAAATATACCCAGCATCTCTCCTCTGCACATGTCCAAACCATCTCAATATCGCCTCCCTTGCGTTGTCTCCAAACCATCCTACCTGAGGTGGCCTTCTAATATACTTATTTCTAATCATGTCAATCACCATCATTCCCAATGCTTAAACTCTGACTCCTCAGCTACACCTCCTGTTTTTTCGTCAGTGCCACCATCTCCAAACCATACAACATAGCTGGTCTCACTACCATCTTGTAACCTTCCCTTTAACTCTTGCTGGTACCCTTATGTTGCAAACCATTCCTGACGCTCTTCTCCACCCATACCACCCTGTCTGCACTCTCTTCCTCACCTCTCTTCCACACTCCCTGTTACTTTGAACAGTTGAGCTCCAGTATTTAAACTCATTCACCTTCACCACCTCTACTCCTTGCATCCTCAGCATTCTGCTTTCCTCTGTCTCTTTCACGCATATGTATTACGTCTTGCTCCTACTGACTTTCATCACTCTTCTCTCCAGTGCATACCTCCACCTCTCCTGGCTCTCCTCAACCTGCTCACAACTCTCTCTACGATCACAATGATTCCTGTGTAATCTCATCCATCAGCCTGTATATCACCATTGCAAACAAGAAAGGGCTCAGAGCTGAACCTTGATGTAATCCTACTTCCACCTCTAACTTATCTGCCATTCCTACTGCACACCGAATCGCTGTCACACTGCCCTCATACATATCCTGCACCACTCTCACATACTTCTCTGCCACTCCTGACTTCCTCGTACAACACCAAATCTTATCTCTCGGCACCCTTTCATATGCTTTCTCTAAATTCACAAAGACACAATGTAACTCATTCTGACCTTCTCTATGCTTCTCCATCAACACTCTCAGAGCAAACATTGCATCTGTAGTGCATGACATTAAACCATACTTCTGCTAGCTACCCATCCCCCTTCCTCTTACTAACCTAGCTTCCACTAATCTTTCCCATATCTTCATTCAAAATGAAAGATTCAAGAACTTTATTGTCATTGTGCCAGGCACAACGAAATTACAGGTGTATCAACCTCAAACTGGTGCATACATAAAGGAGATAAGAAATATAAAATATCAGCAATAACAAGTACAATTTGTGAACAATATAAGTACAAAAGATAGATAGATAGATAGATAGATAGATAGATAGATAGATAGATAGATAGATAGATAGATAGATAGATAGATAGATAGATAGATAGATAGATAGATAGATAGATAGATAGATAGATAGATAGATAGATAGATAGATAGATAGATAGATAGATTGTTTGTTTTAATAGCCACACGGCAAGGCTGGTGGAATTTGTTTTTGGTACACTTTACACTCTGCAGCACAGTACATACATGGACAACAACAGACACTCCACATATTAGCACGAACAATACAGTTACACAATAACAGAAATGAACATATCACACACAACAATTAGGCGAATGGTGGTGTTTATGCAAATGGTGCGTGAGGAGAGGACTATAGGGAGGAATTCAGAGTCCTTATGGCTAGGGGCAAAAAACTGTTTGCGAAGTGTTTAGTCTTAGTGGACAGTGACCTGTAGTGCCTCCCTGAGGGAAGTAGCTGGAAGAGGTGATGAGTAGGACGTGAGGGATCGGAGATGATCTTTGCTGGCTTTACAGTCTGGTTAGTACATAGAGATTCAACTGAGGGGAGTGGGTTGCCTATGATTTTGGAAGCCTTGATGACAATCCGCTGCAGTTTTTTCCGTGTTTGACTGTCCGTGCCACTGTACCATATTGTAAATAGAAGATGTTATGATGGACTCGATTTTACTCAGAGCAGTTGATGTTTGATCTGGTATTTTTTAAGCTGCCTAAGAAAGTAAAGTCATTGTTGAGCTTTTGCAATGATGTGTTTAGTGCTCATTTTCAATTTCAGGTTATTGCTGATGTATGTTCCAAGGAATTTAAAAGACTCGGTGGTGGCGATGGGGTCTCGTTCATTTGTATGAGTGTTTTAGGATTCGGCATGCCTCGGAATACAATAATGAATTCTTGGATTTTGGCTGTATTTAGCAGAAGATTGTTGTTTGCGCACCAAGTAACAGCTTGGTCTACTTCAGTGTGGTACTGAGTTTCATCATTGTTGGAGATGAGGCCTACAATGGTTGTGTCGTCTGGATATTTTATTATTTTCACAGAACTATCCGTGGATGTAAAATGGGAAGTGTAAAGTGAGAAGAGCCAGGGGGACAGAACACAGCCCCGAGGAGCACCTGTACTGAGGGTAAGAGGGTGTGAGGTTAGGTTATTAACCTTCACCCTCTGTGGCCTGTTCCACAGGAAGCTCTGAATCCAGTGGCATATGTCTGTGTCAATGTTCATATCCAAGAGTACGGTAAAGAGTTTGAGCAGGTTGATGGAGTTGAAGGCGAAACTAAAGTCTATTCACAGGATGCGTGCGTAGGTGTTTGGTGATTCCAGGTGTTGCAGGACATGGTGCAGGGCTATGCTAACTGCATCTTCAACAGACTGGTTGGCTTGATGGCAAATTGATATGGGTCCATCATTGGGGAGGTGCAAGATTTCAAGTGTGACAAAATTCATTATCTTATTCATTATCTTAGCCGCTTATCCTGCTCTCAGAGTCGTGGGCAAAATCATGCGCTTAAATCATCATTTTGTGTGACAAAACGATGTGCTCAAATGCTTTCATGGCCACAGATGTTAGGGCAACTGATCTCAGGTCATTGAGGCAGGTGATCTTTGAGGACTTGCAGGAATAATGGTAGAGAGTTTGAAGCACTGTGGGACTATACATTGACTTAGAGAGGTGTTAAATATGGTGGAAAATATTGGGGCCAATTGTGGTGCACAGTGGCTCAACAAAGCAGGGCTGATGCTGTCTGGCCCTGCTGATTTCCCAATGTTCAAGTTCAAGTTCAAGTAGTTTATTTGTCACATGCACAGAAATACAGAGTAAAACATGCAGTGAAATGAAAGGGGGTACTCAGTCTGTCACTGTTTGAAAAAAGACATAGGCCTAGTATATAGAGATAAAAGACAAAAGATCAGTGCATTCTTAAGTCAAAATAAACAATAAATAAAAATTAAAAACCTAGCTGTCTCAAGTATGTGAAAGGTCGTATATGTTGAGAGTTCTTATAGCCTGTGGATAGAAACTTCTCTTTAGTCTCTCTGTTTTGGCCCTAAGACTACAGAGGCATCTACCAGACCCCAATAGCCTGAGCAGTCCGTTGTTAGGGTGAGAAGTGTCGCTCATGATCTTCATGGCTCTTGTCCTCACCCTTCTGGTGTAAGTGTCCTGCAGGATGGGGAGGGATGTTCTGGTGGTGTGTTCTCTGCAGGTCAACTCAGTCACAGGCAGAACAGTTTCCATACCAGGAGGTGATGCAGCCTGTTAGGATGCTCTCCACAGCCGAGGAATAGAATGTCTTCCGGATGGAGGGTGAGACCTTGAATTTCCTCAGCCTTCGGAGGAAGTAGAGCCTCTGTCTGGACTTCTTTAGAGTGTGCTGAGTATGAAGAGTCCAGGTGAGGTCCTCAGCGATGTGTACGCCAAGGTATTTCAAGCTGGAGACCCTCTCCACAGGTTTCCTGTTGATCTTTAGTGGGTTGTATCCTTTCCCCTGCTGTCTCCTGAAGTCCACCACCATTTCTTTCGTCTTGCTGACGTTCAGGGTCAGGTTGTTGAACTGGCACCACTGTGCCAGGTCATCTACTTGGTTCAGATAGGCCTGTTCGTTGTTGTTGGAAATCAGGCCTATTACCACTGTGTCGTCTGCAAATTTGATGATGGAGGTGGAACTGTCCGTGGCTTTGCAGTCATGTGTGTAGATGTTGTACAGCAGAGGGCTCAGCACACAACCCTGAGGAGCACCTGTGTTGAGGATCAATATTCCGGAGGTTAGGCTGCCCACCCTAAACACCTGGAGCCAGTCAGTGAGAAAGTTGTACACCCAATTGCATAACGGGGTGTTGATTCCTAACGACCTCATCTTCGTGACCAGATTGAGGGGGACTATAGTATTAAATGCTGAACTGTAGTCAATGAACAGCATACGTACGTAGTTCCCTCTCCCCCCGTCCAGGTGGGTTAAGGTGGTGTGTAAGAGGTTGGAGATGGCATCGTCTCTGCACCTGTTGTTCTTAGAGGCAAACTGGAGGGGGTCGAATGAGCTGGGCACGGATGAGCAGATGAAATCTTTCACCAACCTCTCAAAGCACTTCATCACTACTGACGTCAAGGCCACTGATCGGTAGTCATTCAGGCATGATGGACTGTTGTTCTTTGGCACAGGGACAATAATGGACCGCTTGAAGCATGAGAGGGCGACGGCTTGGGCCAGGGATGTGTTAAAGATGTATGTAAACACTGGAGCTAGCTGCATAGCGCAGGATTTTAAGACCCGACCATGGATCTCGTCAGACCCTGCAGCTTTCTTGCCACCCCCCCCCCCCCAAGGATCCTCCTCACATCGCTCTCAGTGACGTGCAGCTAATGTTCGGCTTCTTGAACGTTGCTCTCACCTCATTCTCCTGGATGCAGAAGGGCGGCATTGGAGTAGGAGTAGGGGGGATGGCTGGTGGAATAGGTTTTTCAAACCTTGCATAAAACTTATTTAATTTATCTGGGAGGTTATGGTCATTATCTGGGAGGGAGCAGGGGCGTTGTTTTCTTTTGTTTGTTTTTTTTTTGTTTTTTTGGGGGTTTTTTTGTAATCTGACATTTCCTTAAGTTTTTTCCACATTGCTCTGGAGTTACTGGAAGAGATTTGTTGTTCGAGTTTTGTTGCGTAGCTGGACTTTGCTTTGTGGTGGACACGTATTGGGGACAGAATTCAACCCAGGAACTAAGGGTTAAGTCATGGTTGCCCTGGCAGGTTAACGCAGGGTTAAGTTATGGTTGTCCAGCCAGTTTTCTGGTTATTCTTGCCACCTCCGCTCAGTCGAGCTGTGGGTTTTGTTTGTCTCGCTGATTTACCGTGGATTAAAGAAAGTTGCCTACACGGCTAAAGTGTGAACCTACGGTCTTCTCCGTTACTTCGGCTCTACACTGGTGACCCCGACGTCGGTTTTCGGATAAGTTTTCTGAAACCACACACATTATGGCTACGAACGCCGTTGCAATTAAACTGCCGGAGTTTTGGGAGTCTTCCGCGGCTACATGGTTCGCGCAGGCTGAGGCACAGTTCGCGCTCAGAGACATAACAGCAGACGAGACCAGGTACTACTACGTAGTGGCAGCGCTGGGGTGCGCTACGGCTTCCAGGATAAGCGGTTTCATAACCAACCCACCGGCCGATGGTAAATACGCCGCACTTAAACATCTCCTCCTTGAAACTTTTGAACTGTCAGCAACGGAGAGAGCACGTCGCCTCTTCGCAATTCAGGGCTTGGGAGTTGGCAAACCATCGGAGCTAATGAGCAGGATGTTAAACCTACTGGGTCAAGAAAAGCCATGTTTCCTGTTTATGGAGCTGTTTCTGCGCAACATGCCGCCCCACGTCCAGACTGCGCTCGCTAACTCCACCATCACTGATCCCCGTGAGCTGGCAAAGGAGGCTGACCGATTCTTCGTCGCTACACAACGTTCCTCCCATGCCGGGGTGCTGGCTCCTACCTTCACTGGCCCCCCGCCGACATCGCGGGCGTGGCCCGACGGTGGCGCCACAGCATCAGACCGCTACAAGCCCTCTGGACTCTGTATGTACCACGCTCGATTTGGTGCGAAAGCTAAACGGTGCCGTTCCCCCTGCAACTACAGGCCGACGGGAAACGAGAGGGCCAACACTCAGTAGTGGCCATGAGTGTTGGCGATACGAGCAGGCTACTCTTCATCCTCGACACCATCTCCGGTCGGCGATTTCTTTGTGACACGGGCGCACAGAGAAGCGTGCTCCCTGCTACTGACGTCGACATCATGGGCGGGGAGCGGGGCCCCCAGTTGGCGACGGCTGACGGCAGCCCTATCCACACCTACGGCGTGCGGTCTGTAGAACTGTGTTTTGGTGGACAACGTTTCACGTGGGAGTTCGTCATGGCCAATGTAACGCTTCCCCTCCTCGGAGCTGATTTTTTGTGCGCTTACGGTTTGCTAGTGGACATTCAGAACAGCCGTCTGGTCGATGCCTTAACCTTCTCCTCCTTCGCATGTACGCGGAGGGAAGCGGCCTATGCAGGTCTAGCCAACTCTCTCTCAGAGGCAGACAAGTTCACCCGCCTCCTCGCTGAGTTCCCTGACCTCACCCAGCCTACCTTCTCTGCACCCACCGCTAAGCATGGGGTGGAGCATCACATTGCTACGAAGGGGCCCCCGGTCTACGCCAGAGCCAGGCGTCTCGACCCCGCCAAACTCGCCATTGCCAAGTCTGAGTTCGAGCACCTGGAACGCATGGGGATCATCCGCCGCTCTGACAGCCCGTGGGCGTCCCCACTCCACATCGTCGCTAAGCCTGATGGAGATTGGCGCCCATGCGGGGACTACCGCCGACTAAATGACGCCACCACGCCTGACCGCTATCCTGTCCCGCATATCCAGGACTTTTCTGCAAACCTGTCTGGCAAATGCGTCTTCTCAAAAGTCGACCTGGTCCGTGGTTATCATCAAGTTCCCGTGCACCCCTCAGACATCCCCAAGACAGCGGTGACAACCCCATTCGGCCTATTTGAATTCCTACGAATGCCATTTGGACTCAAAAACGCGGCCCAGTCCTTTCAGCGGCTGATGGATTCAGTGCTCCGTGGCCTTCCTTTCATCTTCGTCTATTTGGACGACATACTCATCGCCAGCGCCTCCGAGGAAGAACACCTGTCCCATCTTCATGCCCTCTTCACACGCCTCAGCCAGCATGGGCTGATCGTCAACCCGGCGAAGTGCCGGTTCGGGCTGACAGCCATTGATTTCCTCGGGCACCGCATCAATGGGGACGGGGCAGTCCCCCTGCCCTCAAAGGTGGAAGCGGTGGCGGCCTTTCCGCGCCCTCAAACAGCTCGTGCGCTCAGGGAGTTCATCGGGATGGTGACATTCTACCACCGCTTCATTCCTCGAGCCGCCTTTATCATCCGGCCACTGTACGAGGCGCTGAAAGGCATGTGCCCCAACCAGGCGGTCGACTGGACAGCAGAGCGGGACCGTGCGTTCACCGAGACTAAAGCTGCGCTCTCCCAGGCTACCCTGCTAGCGCATCCTTCACCTACAGCGCCTATTTCCATAACCACGGATGCATCGGACTATGCTGTTGGTGCGGTTCACGAACAGTGGGTGGGGGGGGCTTGGCAGCCTTTGGCCTTTTTCAGTCGCCAGCTTACACCCCGAGAGCGCAAGTATAGTACTTTTGACAGGGAACTCCTCGGTCTCTGGCTCGCCGTCCGGCATTTCCGTTTCCTGCTAGAGGGCCGCGAGTTTACTGCGTACGTGGACCACAAGCCCCTCACGTTTGCCATGTCCAAGACGGCCGAGCCATGGTCCGCTCGCCAGCAGCGACAACTCTCCTACATTTCGGAATTCACTACCGACATCCAGCACGTCGCTGGTAAGTCTAACCAGGTAGCTGACTGCCTGTCTAGGGCAGTGATTGGAGCGGTCCACCTAGGCCTTGACTATGCACAGATGGCTGCTGACCAGGCCACGGACCCGAGCATCCTCCGTCTCCGGGCCTCCGACACGGGGCTCCGCCTGCAGGACGTTCCTTTCAGCGACACAGGTGTCACCCTCCTGTGTGACGTCTCCACAGGACAGCCCAGGCCCATCGTCCCGCACAGCTGGAGACGCCCCGTATTTGAAGCTGTGCACGGCCTCTCTCATCCAGGCTGTAAGCCATCCGTGCGCCTGACCTCTGCTAAGTTTGTGTGGGAGGGACTTAAGAGAGACGTGAAAGCGTGGGCCGACTCGTGTGTTGCCTGTCAGCGGGCTAAGATACACCGCCACATTAAGGCGCCCCTGGAACGCTTCGCAGTGCCGGAGAGACGATTTGACCATGTCCACGTCGACCTGGTTGGTCCCCTACCCCCCTCCCATGGGTTCACCTACCTCTTCACTGTGGTGGACAGGACTACGCGCTGGCCTGAAGCTGTTCCCCTGGCATCCACGACGTCTGCTGATGTGGCCCGGGCTTTTATTGGGTCGTGGGTCTCACGTTTCGGTACACCTTCCGACCTTTCATCTGACCGTGGGCCACAGTTTACCTCAGAGCTATGGAATGCTGTGGGTGAGGCTCTGGGCGTCAAGCTTCATCGCACTACCGCCTACCACCCTCAGGCGAACGGCCTATGTGAGCGCTTCCACCGGTCCATGAAGGCTGCGCTTCGGGCTACTCTCAAGGACTGCAACTGGGTTGACAAGCTCCCATGGGTCATGCTGGGCCTGCGGACCGCCCCGAAGGAAGACCTACAAGCCTCCTCTGCGGAGCTGGTGTACGGCACGCCGCTGCGAGTCCCAGGCGATTTCATGCCCAATGCAACGCGTCCCTGGTCAGCTGTGGACCAACGAGCCTCCTTGCTGGACGGGGTCAGAGCTTTCACACCCGTCCCTACCGCCCAACACGGCGCTCCGGTGTCCCAGGTGCCCCCAGGTCTGCAGTCAGCGGACTACGTGTTCATCCGTCACGACGCACACCGCCCCCCTCTGCAACCCCCTTATGACGGCCCCTTCCGCGTCCTGGAACGGGGAACTAAGCACCTGGTGGTGGATTTTGGGGGCACGGCCGAGCATGTTTCAGTGGACCGAGTTAAACCCGCACACCTGGACTTGACGCAGCCGTTGGAGTTAGCCCAACCTCCTCGTCGCGGTCGTCCCCCGGCTCCGCCTCCTCCCCCCGTGGAGGCCCGAGCTGCCTGTTCTGCTCCTCATGCCGACCTCCACAGGCCCGCGTCAATGCCTCCCACAGACACTCCGGCCCCTGTTATCCGGAGCCGCCGCGGACGGCCTGTCGTCCACCCGCGCCTGCCTGACTTCGATTACTAGGGCGAATTCTGGGGGGGCTCATGTGGTGGACACGTATTGGGGACAGAATTCAACCCAGGAACTAAGGGTTAAGTCATGGTTGCCCTGGCAGGTTAACGCAGGGTTAAGTTATGGTTGTCCAGCCAGTTTTCTGGTTATTCTTGCCACCTCCGCTCAGTCGAGCTGTGGATTTTGTTTGTCTCGCTGATTTACCGTGGATTAAAGAAAGTTGCCTACACGGCTAAAGTGTGAACCTACGGTCTTCTCCGTTACTTCGGCTCTACAGCTTTTCTTATTGCAGCACGCAACTTATACTTGGCTGCTCTGTACTGATCCCTGTTTCCGTTTTTGTATGCCCAGTTCTTTTCGTTGTGTAGGAGGTGTAATTATTTGCAGAACCAGGTTTTTTTTTTATTGCCGTACAATGTCACGGTTTTGGTAGGGATGCACATTTCCTCGCAGAATTTGATGTATGACGTCACTGTCAGTGAGCCCATCGAGGGAGTCGCAAGCTGCACTAAATATATTCCAAATTAGTGCATTCAAAACACCCTCGAGGCGTTTCAATGGCATCCACGGACCAGGACCTGACAGACTTGGATATTTTCTTGATGGATTTAAGCTTTTGTCTGTATTTTGGGATGAGGAGTAACAGTGTGGTCGGACTTCCCCAGTGGAGCCCTCGGGAATGTAAGGTAAGGATTTGAAATTGAAATGTAGCAGTGATCCAATGTTTTGTTTTCTCTGCTATGGCAAGTGACTCGTTGCTCATAGTTCGGTAGTTCGAGGGAAAGATTCGTAGGGTTGAAATCACCTAACACGATGACAGACGTGTCAGGGTTGGAGTTTTCAACATGGGAAATGTGTTGTGAGAGTTTGCTAATGGCGCCTGTGTTAGCATTAGCTTGTGGTGGAATGTAAACGCCAACTAATAAAACTGAAGCGAATTCTCTCGGAAGATAATGTGGTCTGCATTTCAAACTGATGAATTTCAAACTGATGAATTCAACATCATAGGAGCAGTAGCGACGAAGGCTTGTTGTGTTGTTACACCAGCGCTGATTGACCATGAGACAAATATAAGCAGTATAAATATTGTAACGTGCATGGATAAGAAGACACGCTGGCCGTTGGGTCTGACCCTTTAGTCGAGCGGTTAGCGATGCCTCCTGCGGTGCGGGCGACACGGGTTCGCTTCCCGGCCGCGGCAGTTCCTGTGGTTGCGTTGTCCCCCGAATTCGCTACATTGGTGTCAGAAGTGGGATGGAGCGACCATAAGGCCATCGGAAGCGTATACGCCCTGAGGCGTGAAGGAGCTGATATGCTTAAGCGCGGGGATGCGCTTCCCGAAGGAGGGGGGTAGTGTAACGTGCATGGATAAGAAGACACGCTGGCCATTGGCCGGCGGGTCTGACCCTTTAGTCGAGCGGTTAGCGATGTCTCCTGCGGTGCGGGCGATACAGGTTCGTTTCGCGGCCGCGGCAGTTCCTGTGGTTGCGTTGTCCCCCGAATTCGCTACAATATAAACAGTATACGGTATAAAACACAATACAGTTAATGATAAAATACAATTTACAAGGTGCAAAAACATCAGCAAAAAATGCAGAAAAGATGCGGTGGACAGATATGAAGTGGCTTAAGGTGACGTGAGTAAATATTGCACGTTCCCACTGGTGTCAGCGCATCAGTCTCATCGGACTGAGGAGATGTCCAAGTTCATTAGTGGCACATTTGGAAAGAAGCTGTTTTTCAGTCTCTTTGTGCGTGTGTGGGTTGGTCTGAAGAGCCTACCTGATGGGAGGGGCTGAAACAGATGGTGTCCTGGGTGTGTAAGAGGAAATAACCTTTATTCATCCCCTAAGGGAAATTCAGGTGTAGATAGCAGCAAAGACGGTAAAAAGAACGACATCAACAGGGCAGAGCAAAAGCGGTGGATAGATAGATAGTAGAGGCCAGTCACCCCGGGATCAGAACAATACTAAACCTAGCATTAATGCTAACAATACTAAACAGCATCATAGAAATGAGATCAGCATCTACACATATGAATGAATGATGATTTAATTCAAACACGTAAATAAGCAGGATATAACATACGCACGCAACTTATACTTGGCTGCACTGTACTGATCGCTGTTTTTGTATGCCCAATTCTTTTCTTTGTGTAGGAGGTATAGTTCTTTGGAGAACCGGGTTTTTGTTTTTTTATTGCCGTACAATGTCATGGTTTTGGTAGGGATGCACATTTCCACGCAGAATTTGATGTTTGACGTCACATTGTCAGTGAGTTCATCGAGGGAGTCGCAAAATGCACTAAATATATTCTAATTGGTGCATTCAATACACCCTCCAAACGTTTCAATGGCATCCATGGACCAGGACCTGACAGATTTGGATGTTTTCTTGATGGATTTAAGCTTTTGTCAGTATTTTGGGATGAGGAGTAACAGCGTGGTCGGACTTTCTCAAGTGGAGCCCTCGGGAATTCACGTGAAGTGTTTGAAATTGAGATGTAGCAGTGATCTAGGGTTACCAGCATTCTATCCCAGGAAAACGGGACAGGAGGGACGGGAGGGCGGGGGTAATCAAGAAAAAATTGCCAGAGTAACAGCCTACATGACGCTTTGTATAGGTAGCCCAGAGCCTTAGTATATAATAATAATAATAATAATAATAATAACAATAAACTTTATCTGTATGGCACTTTTCATACAAACAATGTAGCCCAAAGTGATTTTACATTTCAACACGGAAGATACTATAGTAGGCTAAAGATATAGAGTACACATATGTCTGTTAAAAATATATCCATACATAGAATAATAATAATGTAATTGGTTATTTTTTTTGCCCGGTGCGGGATTCGATACGGGATGTACAGCACCACAAGGCGACATCACCAATCGCTGGGCTAAAGGGTCAGACTCGTTAGCTAAGGACTAACGTGTCTTATTAGTAGTTTACAATAATAATAATAACTTTATCTATCGAGCACTTTTTGCTGTTAAGCTTATTGTTACAGTTACATGCTGTTGTAGCTCAGTCCGTGTTTAACTGTATGATATACAGATGAAATATCGCACGCAGCAACTTTGTCATTTTCAGTAGTAGTCGTGGCGAGGAACTTGCTAATGCTAAATGTGTGGCAGGACGAGGAAAAACACAGGAGACGAAGACGAGTTTGAACTTTATTCCTCAGCTCCAAAACCAAACTGAAACCGCCTTGCACCAGAGAACCCGGTAACGTAAACACGCCCCCAGCTCACAGCCCTGCTGGGTGAGAGGTATAGCCCCTAGTGTGTCCGCCACAGATGCACACGCACCTTTAGCTTGTGTCGTCCTCTTGTGCGCGGCGGCATGTTGTTTCACGTCGTTTTCTCCTCCGTGGCTGATCTGATCAAAAATTCCCGATGACACAGGTTGCAGAAAACTCCAGCCAAATCGCCACTGACAGATTTAACCCAATTATACTGCTCTTCCCACTGCTTATTGTATGTATACAAATTTTTCTTTTACGGAGGGCTCGAATTGCCACTTGCGCTCATTTTTCCCAGCAGGATCGAGGGGAAGAGACGAGTAAGTTACACATAGGGGCCAGTTAATTTAAAATGATGCTTCTTTCCAGCTGAACGCCACCCATCGGTATTCGCACACAACACACATAGGCCAGATTTAAAGGCAGTATACGTGTATATATAAAATATTTTTTAAATCATTCAGATACGGGACAAATGTCATCCCATACTGGACGAACCACTTTTGATCTAAATACGGGACGTCCCGGCTAATACGGGACAGTTGGCAACCCTACAGTGATCCAATGTTTTGTTTTCTCTGCTGTGGCAAGTGACTCGTTGCTCATAGTTCGGTAGTTCGAGGGAAAGATTCGTATGATCGAAATCACCTAACACGGTGACAGACGTGTCAGGGTTGGAGTTTTCAACATGGGAAATGTGTTGTGAGAGTTCGCTAATGGCGCCTGTGTTCGCGTTAGCTTGTGGTGGAATGTAAACACCAACTAATACAACTGAAGCGAATTCTCTCGGAAGATAATGTGTGAAGTAATACTTGGGGTAGTATTGGTCGAGGATCAATGACCACACCGGGTTATAGAACTCAGGTTTAATCGTGGCTCAGTAGGCAGACATAATAACCATACATGGTAGTGGTGTAACCATAATAACAGTCCGGGTAGTACATAACACCTAGTGTAGTTCCAGTGGATATACATGGCGTTATATCACTACAATGTGGACTGCATTTCAAACTGATGAATTTTAAACTGATAAATTCAACATCATAAGAACAGTAGCGACGAAGGGTTGTTGTGTTGTTACACCAGCGCTGATTGACCATGAGACAAATATAAGCAGTATAAATATAAGCCGTATAAGGTATAAAACACAATACAGTTGTAAACTATTAATAAGACACGTTAGTCCCTAGCTAACGGGTCTGACCCTTTAGCCGAGCGGTTAGTGATGTCGCCTTGTGGTGCAATACACCTCGTATCGAATCCCGCACCGGGCAAGAAAATAACTGGTTACACAGTTAACGATAAAATACAATTTACAAGGTGCAAAAACGTCATCAGCAAAAAAACCAAAAAAAAACCGCAGAAAAGGTGCGGTGGACAGATATGAAGTGGCTTAAAGTGACATGTGAGTAAATATTGCACGTTCCCACTGGTGTCAGCACATCAGCCTCATCGGACTGAGGAGATGTCCGAGTTCATTAGTGGCACACTTGGAAAGAAGCTGTTTTTCAGTCTCTTTGTGCGTGTGTGGGTTGGTCTGAAGAGCCTACCTGATGGGAGGGGCTGAAACAGATGGTGTCCTGGGTGTGTAAGTTAAGATAACCTTTATTCATCCCCGAAGGTAAATTCGGGTGTAGATAGCAGCAAAGAGGGTATAAAAAAAAGAAAAAAAAGACATCAACAGGATAGAGTAACAAGAGGTAGATAGATGGATGGATAGATAGTAGAGGTCAGTCACCCTGGGATCAAAACAATACTAAACCTAACATTAATACTAACAATACTAAACAACATCATAGATGTGAGATCAGCATGAATGAATGAACGAATGAATGAATGTAGATTTAATTCAAACATGTAAATAAGAAGGATATAACATACAGATAATCCACTGCCAATAATCTGAAGTGATCAACATATCCATACATCAAACTCAGGGAACATATCTCCATATACAGCAGATTAATTGTTATATGTTCAAAAAAGGAGATGGAGGAAGTGTACACATATTTTTTCCTACCCCTTCTCACCTACTCATTAATTCAGCTACTATACATTACAAAAAGGAAAAAAATATGTATAACAAAAAATATATGACCAAATAAATATATATATATATATATATATATATATATATATATATATATATATATACACTACCGTTCAAAAGTTTGGGATCACCCAAACAATTTCGTGTTTTCCATGAAAAGTCACACTTATTCACCACCATATGTTGTGAAATGAATAGAAAATAGAGTCAAGACATTGACAAGGTTAGAAATAATGATTTGTATTTGAAATAAGATTTTTTTTACATCAAACTTTGCTTTCGTCAAAGAATCCTCCATTTGCGGCAATTACAGCATTGCAGACCTTTGGCATTCTAGCTGTTAATTTGTTGAGGTAATCTGGAGAAATTGCACCCCACGCTTCCAGAAGCAGCTCCCACAAGTTGGATTGGTTGGATGGGCACTTCTTTGAGCAGATTGAGTTTCTGGAGCATCACATTTGTGGGGTCAATTAAACGCTCAAAATGGCCAGAAAAAGAGAACTTTCATCTGAAACTCGACAGTCTATTCTTGTTCTTAGAAATGAAGGCTATTCCATGCGAGAAATTGCTAAGAAATTGAAGATTTCCTACACCGGTGTGTACTACTCCCTTCAGAGGACAGCACAAACAGGCTCTAACAGGTACTATTTAATGAAGATGCCAGTTGGGGACCTGTGAGGCGTCTGTTTCTCAAACTAGAGACTCTAATGTACTTATCTTCTTGCTCAGTTGTGCAACGCGGCCTCCCACTTCTTTTTCTACTCTGGTTAGAGCCTGTTTGTGCTGTCCTCTGAAGGGAGTAGTACACACCGGTGTAGGAAATCTTCAATTTCTTAGCAATTTCTCGCATGGAATAGCCTTCATTTCTAAGAACAAGAATAGACTGTCGAGTTTCAGATGAAAGTTCTCTTTTTCTGGCCATTTTGGGCGTTTAATTGACCCCACAAATGTGATGCTCCAGAAACTCAATCTGCTCAAAGAAGTGCCCATCCAACCAATCCAACTTGTGGGAGCTGCTTCTGGAAGCGTGGGGTGCAATTTCTCCAGATTACCTCAACAAATTAACAGCTAGAATGCCAAAGGTCTGCAATGCTGTAATTGCTGCAAATGGAGGATTCTTTGACGAAAGCAAAGTTTGATGTAAAAAAAATCTTATTTCAAATACAAATCATTATTTCTAACCTTGTCAATGTCTTGACTCTATTTTCTATTCATTTCACAACATATGGTGGTGAATAAGTGTGACTTTTCATGGAAAACACAAAATTGTTTGGGTGATCCCAAACTTTTGAACGGTAGTGTGTATATATATAGAAGAACCCCGCTACAATGTAGCGGTTTGGTTATCCACCCGTCTAAATCTCCCTCCTCTTCATCCTGCCAGCTAACCGCCTTCCCCCTGCCCCTAAACCCCCCCTACTCCAACTCCCTCCTCCAAAATGCTCAGAATCATCTGAAATGCCGAGAAAAGTGGTTTTTAGCCATTTTTAGAAAATGCATATTTTGCATAATTATGCATAATTATTATATTTTAATTTTCTGCTATTTTTCTGGTCCTCTCTGGAACAATACCTACCACCTCCAAAAAAAAATTAGGATCATAAGTGCATTTTTGCAAAAATGCATTTATTTTGCATAATGCCAAAACATTTCGAAGTCCCAGAATTTTTTTTTTATATAGGTGAAAAAATCAAAGATGCTCAGAATAATCTGAAATGCCGAGAAAAGTTGTTTTTAGCCATTTTTAGAAAAATGCATATTTTTCATATTTATGCATAATTTTAAATTTCTGGGATTTTTCCCTTACTCTCTGAGACAATACCTACCACCTCCAAAAAGAATTAGGATCATAAGTGCTTTAGTTTTCGGTCCCGCTATCTACACTAACTAACACACACACACACACACTAACACCACACACACACATTACGAAAATATATGAGTAGATAATATATATATATATATATATATGATTCAGTGAGTCAAGTAAATTTTTTATGAGACAGTACAAGCCTGTTTCATGCCATCGCTGGTACGAAACGGGCTTGTACTGTTTCATGCCTCTTATATATGTATTTCTATATATCTATCTATATCTATCTTTTATATATATATGGCCTCCCTTCAAGAAGAGGGGGGAACACAGGGTGACATACAAGAGTGGAGGAAAGTGCACACAGGTGGAATATATCTTGTGTAGAAGGCACAATCTAAAAGGGATTGGAGACTGCAAGGTGGTGACAGGGGAAAACGTAGCTAGGTAGCATCAGATGGTGGTCTGTAGGATGACTTTGGAGACCAAGAAGAGGAAGTAAGTGAAAGCAGAGCCGAAGATCAAATGGTGGAAGTTGAAGAAGGAAGACTGTTGTGTAGAGTTCAGGCAGGAGTTAAGACAGGCACTGGGTGGTAGTGAAGAGTTGCCGGATGGCTGGGCAACAACTGCAGAAATAGTGAGGGAGACAGCTAGGAAGGTACTTTGTGTGTCATCAGGACAGAAGAAGGAAGACAAGGAGACTTAGTGGTGGAATGAGGAAGTACAGCAAATTATACAGAGGAAGAGGTTGGCAAAGAAGAAGTGGGATAGTCAGAGAGGAGAAGAAGAAAGTAGACAGGAGTACAAGGAGACGCAACATAAAGCGAAGAGACAGGTGGCAAAGGAAAAGGTGTATGGTGAGTTGTATGACAGGTTAGACACTAAGGAAGGAGAAAAGGACTTGTACTGATTGGCTAGACAGAGGGACCAAGCTGCAAAGGATGTGCAGCAAGTTAGGGCGATCAAGGATAGAGATGGAAATGTGCTGACAAGCGAGGAGAGTGTGCTAAGAAGGTGGAAGGAATACTTTGAGGGGCTGATGAATGAAGAAAATGAGAGAGAGAGAAGGTTGGATGATGTAGGGATAGTGAATCAGGAAGTTCAGTGGATTAACAAGGAGGAAGTGAGGGCAGCTATGAAGAGGATGAAGAGTGGAAAGACAGTTGGTCCTGATGACATACCTGTGGAGGCATGGAGATGTTTAGGAGAGATGGCAGTGGGGTTTTTAACTAGATTGTTTAACACAATTTTGGAAAGTGAATGCCTGAGGAGTGGAGAAGAAGCATACTGGTACTGCTTTTCAAGAACAAGGGCGATGTGCAGAACTGTAGCAACTACAGAGGTATAAAGTTGATCAACCACAGCATGAAGATATGGGAAAGAGTAATAGAAGCTAGGTGAAGAGGAGAGGTGACGATTAGCGAGCAGCAGTGTGGTTTCATGCCACGAAAGAGCACCACAGATGTGATGTTTGCTTGTTGATGGAGAAGTATAGAGAAGGCCAGAAGGAGTTACATTGTGTCTTTGTAGATTTAGAAAAAGCATATGACAGGGTGCAGAGAGAGGAGGTGTGGTATTGTATGAGGAAGTTGGGAGTTGCAGAGAAGTATGTAGGAGTGGTGCAGGATATGTATGAGGGAAGTGTGACAGTGGTGAGGTGTGCAGTTGGAATGACAGATGGGTTCAAGGTGGAGGTGGGATTACGTCAAGGATCTGCTCTGAGCCCTTTCTTGTTTGCAATGGTGATGGACAGGATGACGGACAAGATCAGGCAGGAGTCTTCATGGACGATGATGTTCGCAGATGACATTGTGATCTGTAGTGAGAGTAGGATGCAGGTTGAGGAGAGCCTGGAGAGGTGGAGGTATGCACTGGAGAGAAGAAGAAAGTCAGTAGGAGCAAGATGGAATACCTATGTGTGAATGAGAGGGAGGACAGCGGAATGGTGAGGATTCACGGATTTGAGGTGACGAAGGCATAGTATGAGTTTAAATACTTGGGGTCAACTGTCCAAAGTAACGGGGAGTGCAGGAGAGAGGTAAAGAAGAGAGTGCAGGCAGGGTGGAGAAGCATGTCAAGAGTGATTTGCGACAGAAGGGTACCAGCAAGAGTTAAAGGGAGGGTTTACGAGATGGTTGTGAGACCAGCTATGTTATATGGTTTGGAGACAGTGGCACTGACGAAAAGACAGGAAGTGGAGCTGGAGGTGGCAGAGTTGAAGATGCTAAGATTTTCATTGGGAATAATGAAGAAGAACAGGATTAGGAATGATTATATTAGAGGGACTGCTCAAGTTGGATGGTTTGGAGACAAAGCAAGAGAGGCAAGATTGAGATGGCTTGGACATGTGCAGAGGAGAGATGCTGGGTATATTGGCAGAAGGATGCTGAATATGGAGCTGTAAGGGGAGAGGATAAGAGGAAGGCCAAATAGAAGGTTTATGGATGTGGTGAGGGAAGACATGCAGGTGTCTGTTGTGACAGAGTAAGATGCAGAAGACAGGAAGAAATGGAAACGGATGATCCACTGTGGCGACCCCCTAAACGGGAGTAGCCGAAAGTACTAGTAGATAATCCAGTGAGTCAAGTAAATTCTTTACGAGACAATACTAGCCTGTTTCATGCCATCGCTGGCATGAAAATATGCATTCCTTAAGATTCTAGGTGGAGTTATGCTTGGGTCCTAATTATAATTGTAATTAATCATGCCTAATGTCTAGTCACCCCTTAAGAGAAAAAATAAGAATCCACATGGTTGCTGAGGATGACTGACTTGTATAAGCAGCACAATGTGTTAGTAAATTGTGTGTATGAGAGGTTGTTTTGCTTGCAAGTGGACATTAAATGGTTATTTTACCAATACAAGACAAGCATAGTAAAGAAGAATAGGATTCAGCTCAAGAATTTACGCTGAATTAACTGTTTTTCCCCCACTTCTTACCAAGAAAAGAAACACTTATACCCAGATACTCTCCCAGTACAGCGATCTCTTTTCATACATCTTTACTTTTCAATTTGTTTTGTTGTATTTTATTTTATTTTATTGGGTTTTTTTGTGGTTTTTTTTACCACTGGCAGTGGTATAATCATCACTAGATTCAGATTCAGGGATTTCTGGTCATACAAGTAGTCAGTTTATTTGTAAAGCTTAAATACATCCATATGAAAACATATGAAAAAAAGTCCTCTTCTTGAATAAGTTTATGATGTATAGAAACACATTCATGTCACACAGAGCGTACTTTTGAACTAAGTTGAATTGTTTTCTTATCCATTTGTTGCAGATAGATTAAAAGACATTACACCAGTCACCAGAAAATGCTCGAGTTTAATTAAACTTTTAGCATAATTCAAATGAACATCTTTATTTTCATATGTAAAAACTACACAGATTCAAAGAATTCCAATACAGATGTTCCTGAAAATAGTCATAATAGCCCCAATAGGAGGGAGAAGCCAACTGACATTCATGGACTGTTGTTGGAGAAATGATTGAACTGGTCTTGTCCACTGACCACGACTGTTGCTCGGAACTTTCTGGGACGGTCAGGGTCCTATTACGAAGACAGTCATAATGTAAGAGGTAGTGAAATTATAGAATATGTAGACCATACGGAATATAAGTATGTATTCAGTTTCTTTTTACCTGTATGGGGTATGTACAAGTGGGGACATAACGTATCACAAAACCACAGCGTCTTCTCTGAGATGTGTTAGGATCACTGGCATGAACCAGAAGTCCATCATGGATCTATTGAAACAAATTCAAAGGACCTAAGGACCATCAAAACCCTTTTCCGTGAATAAAAAAGGCAAGGATGCGGTGAACTCACAGACATCTGTCCAGCCAAAAGGGGGCAAAGCACAGCTTTTTCAGCCTCTACCAGTTCCCCTGGGATCTCCTGGTTGACTGACAGCATGTTCCCTGGTCGACGTGCTTGGCGATGGGGTAATATGCCAGAGCAGTGGCTGCCTATGGGAGCACCCAGATATAGGTAGACATTCAAATATTTCATCTATGCTCCAGGTTTTTGATTTTAGAAGTTATTGTTTTGTTACCTTTATAAGTACTATGTGTTTACTAGGGGTGTAAATCACGTTTCATCATAATATGATTCTTTGGATGGTACAATATTTGCTGATATCACAGTCTGCCGCTATACAATTTCAATTAGTTTCAATTCAGGGACCTGTGAGCGATATGAAATGATATCATATGCCCATTTAACACAATCAGTGTTATCGATCATTGAATCGATACAGTGATTCAGATCATTCCACCCCTAGAATTTACTGCGGCCATGCCATAAAATCCCTTTTTAAAATCTTGAAATATTTTCATGCAGGTTTTGACACATTTATGTCGGTGGATTAATTCGGGAGGCTATAGTAGATAATATCATCAAGTCACGTTGAAGTAAAGGTAAGAGAGAGAGAGGAAAAAAAACCAGAAACAGAAAAACTGTGGTACCTGGAATGACCTGAAGGGCTCCATTCTCTTTTAGTGAGTCATCTAAAGCTAGCCACACAGACAGAACAGGACCTCCAGCAATACTCCAATACCTGTGACAATAGGAACAAGTTAGACATAACCAACCAGCCTACTTTATAAAATCCAGATACTTTTCTAGAATGCATCAATGGGTATTGACAGTTTCTACAGCAACTGCGACTTTTTATTTTTTTTAATTTGAAAGTCTACCTCATATCCTGATGCCAGGCCACATATGGCAGTTCATTTTCTTGAGGATTTTCATTGGCTTTCACTGCCAGGATGACATCGGGGCCCAAAATGGCAGTTACTGCTTGTAGCAAACGAGGGTGTTTGGCTAGGCTCATCACCCACTCGCACTCAAGGTGAACATTATGGAGATGGTACTTGGTGTACTCTTCACCTGGTGTTGGGTAAACCAGAGGCGCACAAAGATGTAAATCGTGTACATCTCACTGAATAGTAATGCTATCAACACTACATTTCATGGAATGCCAATAATGTGACACTAATTTACAATCCTTATCTCTTTCTTGTCTTCTCCTCTGTGTTGTATGTTGAATGTAGTAAGAGAAGGGCACAGTGTGTGCTATTGGCACTACCCATCTTTAAAAGAAATTAAAGCTGTCATGGGATTTTTCTCCATTAGTATTCATCTTATCCATCTGGACCATAAACCCAGGATACATAATATTAACTGGCATCTTTGCCAGTTATATTTTTCCAGTCCTAATGCCGCTGTTTAAATATTTGACTGGGTAGGATAAACATTGGTGCAGTGATGAACATGTTCCGATTGAAGAAAAAAGGACTGAAACATGACGACATTATGTTATTATGACATTATGACAGGATGACATTATGTGGCGATGCTTTTGCCACATATGCCACTTATGCCATTATGAGACATGATGACATCATGTGGCAATGCTTTTGTTGGACAGGTAATTTACCAATTCTACAATGTATATTACAGTAGAAAACTATTAGGATATAGTTTAATGCAGTCTGTAACAAATAGATTGGCTGTGTTGGCTGTGATCTGAGGATGCTGTATTTACAAGGGTGGGAACTCTACTGCTGAGCTGACGGTATACAAGCAACAATGTCCGGTACACTTTGTAGTCCTATCTGCCAGAGGAAGAGAGAGATTGGGGAGATGACAGGTTTCAGCTTTGAAGGGAGCAAGCATCAAGCCAAACAGTGCTGAGGGTTACTGAAAAGTTATTAGGTTCACAGTTTGAAGCCTATGATACACAAGCAGCATTTCTATTAACCTCCTCTGGTCTCATGAGTTCATCTCATCATTCCCGGATTTTCTCTACTCATTGCTTCAACCTGCAGCAAACCCCATACACCTTTTTATTGAACCCCCCGTACTCACTGAATTGCTTCTCCAGCTCAGAGAAGGCACGCCTGGCCTCAATCAGCTCGGTCTTGCTCAGTATGGGCAGCCCTGTTAGGTAGCCCTGCTTGTTGTATATCTCCTGTAGCCTTGCCATGGATGTGGTTGTCTCTGGAGCGCTTCTGGTGCTACTGCTGCTGCTGCTTCAGACTGCCACTGCTACCTAAACGATTCTGTCAAAGCATGTTTGAAAGACAGGGGGAAAAACAGAGGATGAGAAGAGAAGGGACGGAGTCGAGAAAGAGAAGGTTGTGGGGACAGTGGAAGAGAGAGAGAGAGCAGGGTAAAATATCTGTTAAATAGTCGGTGCAAAAGAGTGTTTCTGTTCTCTAAAATTAGAATCTTAATCATGTTTTCCAACTCATTCTCAAGGCACATTTCAACTGTATATAGGTACATATGCAGGGCTTTGCCTTGCCCTAAAGAGATGCTGCATGAATGTCTTGAGAAGGAAAACATCTGACCTCAGTGGTTAGGTGAGCTGGAGCACCTCCCTGTCTCAACTGCCCTACAAGACCAATATAACCCGAGAGACGGTCCACAAACACCTCATTGAACCAACTTCACTGTTAATGCCACACCGTTCCTGCTACACTGGGGAATCGTCTGTTACTGTCTCTTCACTCAAGGCAAGTAAGGTCAGAAAAGTGCAATGCTGTCAGTAGGTAAGGTGAAGAAAACTGGTCGGCGGCGTCCAAGTAGTGTAGCAGTCCATTCCGTTGCCTACCAACATGGGAATCGCTGGTTCAAATCCCCGTGTTACCTCCGGCTTGGTCGGGTGTCCCTGCAGACACAGTTGGCCGTGTCTGCAGGTGGGAAGCCGGATGTGGGTATGTGTCCTGGTCGCTGCACTAGCGCCTCCTCTGGTCGGTCGGAGTGCCTGTTCAGGGGGAGAGGGAACTGGGGGAATAGCGTGATCCTCCCATGTGCTACGTCTCCCTAATGAAACTCTTCACTGTCAGGTGAAAGGAAGCGGCTGGCGACTCCACATGTATTGGAGGAGGCATGTGGTAGTCTGCAGCCCTCCCCAGCTTGGCAGAGTGGATGGAGCAGTGATCAGGACAGCTCAGAAGAGTGGGGTAATTGGCCAGATACAATTAGGAAGAAAAAAAAGGGGGGGTTAATAAATAAAAAAAGAACACTGCTCAGCCCATATGATCTTTTTTTTTTAATTGTCAGAGACATATCCACTCTCTCTCCGTAAAGAGAACTGTTAGCCACCTGACTGATGTTGGTGATAGAGAAATGGGGATCCCATGGATCTGAACTGAGGAAAGAAAGAGACTGAAAAAGAGTTGGACACAGAGAAAGATGCTGAGAGAAGAGAAGGATGAGAGGAGTGAACGAGAAAGGAGTGAACGAGAAAGGAGAGCATCAGGAGAAGGGACCGGGAGGCCCGCTGCGCAATAAAAACTCGATTCATTACTGCGTCCATACCTCTTGTTCTTCTCTTTTTCTCCTTCTGGCTCCAAGTCCTGATGGATACAGCCCTCCTCCTACATGTTAGTTATTTTATACTTCACGGAGGGATGAGATGCTGGAAACTTCAATAGCTTCATGAACCATATAAAAGTACGCACAACAGGCTTAGACACTCCCAGAAACTTGAGATACAATGAGGAAAATCATTTAGCTTGTCTTCCTCGTCGAGACAACGCCTTTACACACCTTTGCGTTGAATCTATGAAAATTTCCAGGGGAAAAACATGTAGGGTGAAGGTTACATCTCCGTCAAGTAATATAAAACCAGTCCTTCTCTCAAATACCAGCTTGGTGCACATTAACAAGGCTGGCATCACATTTCAACACCAGTTATTGGGGGATTTATAGAAAAGAAATGAGGTGTGTCAGAGCTATCAAGTCAGGATTACCCCAAAAGGTTGCATGAAATAACCATTGATATAAAATTGGTCAGACAAATGAGGAAAAGTTCCTTTTGAGATGAATCAAGACCCCCCCCCACACACACACACACATTGACTCTTCCCAATCATCACAACCTTATTCAGCTGCCCTCTTTCTTCCCAGGAATATGCGGCGTGGAAGAGTGATGATCGATAGGACACAGGCATTTATGTGTGTGTATGTGGGGTGGGGGGTGGGGGGGATTTCAAATAAAGTCTGGATAATAATCTGTGTTAATGACATCACTAAATTTTGATTATTGCAAATAGGGCAGTATGAAGATAAAGAATGAGGGGAAACACCTAAGGACTAGTCAATAGTTTATTAGTTTGTACGGAAGCAATGCATTTTATTATCTATTATGTTTATTTAAGTCTCTGAATAAATAGTCAAGCACAAAGATATCCGCCTGTCATTGGCAGATTCAGTGTTCCTCAGTTTTCCTGTTTCTAAACTTATACGTACATAAAAAGTTTGTTTTTACACTTATGTATGCATGTGTGTGTGTGTGTGTGTGTGTGTGTGTGTGTAGAAAGAGAGTGTGTCAGAGACAGTGACAGGGCAATTTTCACATATCAAATAAAAAAAATAGAATTTTTTTTTTAAAAACGTCATTTAGCCTGTAACGCTGTAAAAAAAAATCGCAGAACATTACGATGCTCGTATTTGAACTAAATATCTACTTAATAGACGATACATGTCTTTGTTTTGTTCTTACAATACTAATCCCATTAGATTGGTTGATACATTAAGGGACTATGAAGGATATTTTCCAAATAAAAACAGAACAAGGTATTAGAATAACGAAAAATATTTCAGGAGTTTTAACATCATGTGAGGAATCTAAAAGGTGAGGAAACGAATGAACAAATGAAAATGGAAACATTACATCATGAAATGGGGACTGCACAAACGGGTGCAGCAGGAAGTGTCCAGTAAGAAAAGGAAAAGGAAAAAAACCCTCCAACTCGGTGGGGAAAAGCCTAAAGGCAAGAAAGCATGATGTCACTTTTAAGATTAATGTGATTTGAGGTCCGATTTAGGGGAATGCCCGGGGGGGGGACTTTGGCAACATTTCAGCATTTCAGCATCCTTCGTTAAATCATTAAACACCCAATTTGTTGGCCGGCGCTGCTGTATGATGTACTTGGGAGTAGCAATACAATTTTGATAATCAACTCATATTATTGATTTGTGAAACAATTGGTCATTCATATTTTGAAGGGTGAACACTCATACACGCCACTGTATGTGTGCGCGTGTGTGTGTGTCCATGCATGAGTGATTATTGTGGGCATTCTCTCCTTAAGACTTAGGAGTGCCCTTCGTTGTCCCTGTTGCCATGCTTGGGACACAAAGGGTGGTGCTGTTTCTGTGGCTGTCCTCTGGTTCCGCCTTGTGTTTTGTTGTCACCACCTGGTGGTTGCTGCTCATTGTTGCAGCGGTGGATGAGCACAGGGTCTTTGGCTGTCGAAGTTTTCTTCAGCAACAGTCGCTGTAGCACCTGCTTGTCGGACCGCTCCTTTCTGAAGTCATCTTCATAGACCTTCAGCTGCAGGAATACCAGCATCAATGATTAAGTCAGTGAAAGGCTGTGATGTGCTAAAGAGGAGCTTTTCTTGGGAATCTCACATGGCAAGCCCGAGGTGAATTTATGCCACACAATTTGGCAACATTGAATACTTAAAAGTCTTTATGTATGTATCTGTGCCAGAGAGAGAGAGAGAGAGAGAGAGAGAGAGAGAGAGAGAGAGAGAGAGAGAGAGAGAGAGAGAGAGAGAGAGAGAGAGAGAGAGAGAGAGAGAGAGAGAGAGAGAGAGAGAGAGAGAGAGAGAGAGAGAGAGAGAGAGAGAGAGAGAGAGAAAACACCCAAGCCACTAGCATTAGCTGTCCACCACATCCATTCAACTCTTACCTGTTCCTGCAGTAGTGCCACCTGTTGACGCATCTCTTCCTTCTTCTTCCTCAATTTCCGGTTCTCCTGGAGTGTGTGTTTGTGGTCCTTGTGCTCTGTCTCATATTCAGCCTCATAGATCTGGGTCTGGTGACACAAGACATTAGTATGGTGATGAGCCAGTACCTGATCCTTATCATAGCCATTGCCATGCTGTGTACCGTTTCCTGATAGTGTAAAGCAACCATTTGGTGGCACTGTTCACTATCTAATTGATGCAGGCAAATATTCCCATCTAAGCACTGAAATGAGTGTAAAATAATTCCTTCACAAGTCTTCCCATGGAACAGTGTGTTGACATCAGTTCTACTCAGTTCATCGCATCATATTGCAGTGATGCTGGATCAAAGGGAACAAATCACCTGACATCGCAGTGCCTCCAGCTGCTCTTTTAGGTCCTCCACCTCTCGCTGATGCTGTGGCCCCGTGCCCAGTGTTCCACTAGAGGCACTGCTGCCCCAACTCTGGCTCTGCAGCCCTGCCTCTGGGATGAAAGAGAGGGAGGAGAAGCAAGGTGGAGGTATGGCACCAGAACTGGACCCCAGGATGGGACCCCCGGGGGCATCAGAGGTGGGGCAGGACTCTGGGGTCATAGCACTGAGGCTGGCCTGCAGGAGGGGTATGGGAGAAACAAGGGAAATCAGTGCTAGCAGTTAGTGTGTAGTTATAGATTACAGAATACAGAAAGACAGACTGACTGACTTGACACAGGCAAATGGACTAACAGTCAGACTGACCTATGGACTGACAAACAACTGACAAACATTAGCAAAGAATGGGATGAGAATGTGTTTCAATGAACGAATAGACAAAGATGGACAAACTGATTAACTGACCAACGAGCCTCAAGCCAACCTGAAGGACAATCATGAGAAACAAATGAACGGTCTGCTCACTTCACAGTCTTTGGTAGTTTTTATGTTGTACATTCTGTTCTCAAGAGTCCTGATGTATTTCTGCAAGTCTTGGTTCTTCTTTAATTCCTGCATCAGTGTGTGCTCATAGAACTCTCTCGCACTCTGCAATCACAAACGCATTCATGAAAGATTCTCCTTACCCACATGTGCAAAAAATTGTGCACTGAGAAAACATTGTCCAAACGATATAATCTAGGTATATTTGTTTATTTTCATCCAAACTCGGGTAAATGTGAATTTCTAGTGTGTGTGTGTGTGTGTGTGTGTGTGTGTGTGTGTGTGTGTGTGTGTGTGTGTGGGTGTCTGTTGATGCAGTATGCATAAACCATATGTGATTGTGTGTGTGTGTGTTTTACCTGTTCATGTTCTACTTTAAGCAGCAGTCTGTTGTTAAGTTGTCTTATAGCAGAGTTCTCCTGCTCTAAAGACTCCACTCTCTGCTGTAAACCCACCATGGCACTGCGATACACCTGGTCCCAGTCTTCGTTCAGCCTCATCAGCTGAAATACAATACCTCAATCAACCTTTCATTACTATTGAAGCCTTCATTGCTATCACTACTATTATTCTCGTGATCTGAGTGGGTGTCCCCATGATAACGTTTGAGTGACAGCTGAAGGCCAATGTTGCTTGGAGACATTCAGTCAACTTTTCTGGTCATACAGTTCGGAACTTTTTACAAGGCAATAAATATCACATTTCTAATAACTAACATTTATTTTCTGGCACTCAACATGGCAAACTGCCAATCAAATTTCACCATTCAGTGTCTTGAAGAAACGTTTGTATGCCACTCAGATAGCACAAAGAACTTTTTCAACTTTGGTCGGTGTTACTTTTTATGGTAATATTAAGTATTATCATATATTAAAAACACACATTCCCAAAACTAACTTGTGCTGTATCAGCATTTGTAGGGCTATCCCCTGACTGCAACAGCAGCCACTGTTTCTTGCCTCAGTTGAAGAATGCAGTCAGTTTGAACCAGCTAGTGTTAGCCACACGTTGTGGCTAGTTGTTTATGAAAGCTATTGTTATTAGCCTCGCTATAACAACATTATAAATTGGTACCATGGTCTTTAATCTGGGCCTGTAGATGCATGTGGGTTAAAAATAGGTACAACAAACATGCATTCAAGTGCTCACTTATGCGCTGTTGAGAATTGGTTGTATGGCTCCAGGCTTCAAAATCAGCTGAGAACAGAAGCCACTTTGTTTATGAGCCCAAGAAATAAAGTGCATTCATTCATTCAACTTCAGCCACTTCTCCGGAGTCGGGTCGTAGTGGCAGCAAGCTAAGTAGGGTACTCCAGATATCCCTCTGCCCGGCAATGCCTTCCAGGTCCTCCTGGGGGATCCCAAGGCGTTCCCAGGCCAGATTGGACATATAGTCCCTCCAGCGAGTTCTGGGTCTACCCCGGGTTCACCTCCGAGTTGGCTGTGCCCAGAAAACCTCCAAAGGAAGGCGCCCAGGATCCTAATCAGATTCCCGAACCACCTCAACTGGCTCCTTTCGATGCGAAAGAGCAGCGGCTCTACTTCGAGCTCCCTCCGGATGTCCGAGATCCCCACCCTATCTCTAAGGCTGAGGCCAGACACCCTATGGAGGAAACTCATTATAGCCACTTGTATCCACGATCTGACCCTTTCGGTCACTACCCAAAGTGCATGACCATAGATAAGGGTTGGAACAAAGATTGACTGGTAAATTGAGAGCTTTGCCTTCTGGCTCAGCTCCCTCTTCACCACAAAGGTCCGGTACAACGTCTGCTTCCCTTTCCTGAGTCACCAGATGGTTTGCCAGAACTTCCTTGAGGCCAACCGAAAGTCCTCCATAGCCTCGCCAAACTCCTCCCACACCCGAGTTTTTGCTTCTGTGACCGCCGAAGCTGCAGTCCTTCTGGCCTCCCGGTACCTGTCTGCTACTTCAGGAGACCCCTGGGTCAACCAAGCCTGAAAGGCCTCCTTCTTCAGCCTGACAGCTTCCCTCACCACCAGTCTCCACCAGTGGGTTCTTAGGTTGCCACCTCGACAGGCACTGATGACCTTATGACCACAGCTCCTGCCTGCCACATCTGCCATAGAGGCTTTAAACATGGCCCACCTAGACTCCATGTCCCCAGCCTTCCTCGTGACATACAAGAACTTCTTCTGGAGGTGGCAGTTGAGATGTTCCCAGTTCACCCTCACTACACGTTTGAGTTTGCCAGGTCTGTCCGGCAGCCTTTTCCGGAGTTGGCCAAGGTGGCATGCGCCGGGTGAGTGTGGGGATACTCACAAGTCCCCGGTTGAGTGCCGCCCTGTTGGAGTTCTGCCCGGGGAATGAGAGGGTCGCCTCTATACAACTGCAAGTTGCTGGGGGGAAGGCTCTGACTGTTGTGTGTGCTTATGCACTGAATAGCAGTTTGGAGTATCCGGCGTTCTTGGAGTCTCTGGGTGGTGTCCTGGATAGGGCTCCACCTCGGGACTCCATAGTTCTGCTGGGAGACTTCAACACTCACGTGGGCAACGATGGAGAAACCTGGAGGGGTGTGATTGGGAGGAACGGCCTCCCTGATCTGAACCTGAGCAGTGCCTTGTTATTGGACTTCTGTGCGAGTTATGGATTGGCCATAACAAACACCATGTTTGAACATAAGTTAGTTCATAAGTGTACTTGGTACCAGAACACCTTAGGCCGAAGATCGATGATAGATTTTGTGGTCATATCATCAGATCTGCGGCCGTATGTTTTGGATACTTGGGTGAAGAGAGGAGCAGAGCTGTCAACTGATCACCACCTGGTGGTGAGTTGGATCAAAGCTAAAGTGCAATGAACAAATTTGAGGCTGTAAATCTGCACCATAAACTCTTGACACAATTCCCAAAAAACCTCACCTACTAACCTTTGATCTGCTCAGATGGAAACACAAACAGGGACTCCTAACTACTACACCCCATTACAGAATATGTAAACTTAGACACTGCAGGCTAGCTGAAGTCGGTGTGGTACACACCTATGGTTGTGTTTTGTTGAGTGGGCAACTGAACCTGCTCTGAGGGGCTGACCTTGGAAAAAATAACTTGTCGAAATAAGATGTGGTGATTGGCTATAATTCACAGATGGGCAATACGATCCAGAAAGGGCCAGTGTGGGTGAAGGTATTTTTTCCAACCAAGCAGTTCCACACCTGAGTCTACAAATCAAGGTCCTTAGCAAACGCTGTTGGTTGACTAATAGAATCAGGTGTGTAACTGCTTGGTTGGAACAGACCTGTACCGACACCAGCCCTTTCTGGATCATGTTGCCCACCCCTGAACATAGATGGATAACCAAAGCCACGCCTACCAGTAAAAGCTGAAATAGGTGGTGCCCCATGAGAAAAAAAAATCTAAAATGCAAATTTTGGCTTCTTGGGTCATGATTTTTTCCCCCAAAGAGAGACAGACTATACACAGACTAAATACAGAGCATTTGTATATTTTTGTAACAAAAATGCCTTGCAGTTCATTCCAAGCTTGCGGGACATGAACGAAAATGCAGATTTACCCAGCTCTTTTTGGGGGGTTGGGACCATAAGGAGAATTTTCTCTGATGATCTCGTGCTATAGCTACTGGAGAAATATGTTTGCAAACTGGATATGTACTGCAGTAATTTATCCAGTAAAGTGTTTGCAATGAAAATTAACATATTGCTTTTTCTCCTTAAACATGGTGAAGTCAATCGAACTATTTTATATAAGTTACAATAATGTGTATGTATAATTGCACCAGTTACAACCCGCAAGGCAGCATGATAGACTACATGATTTTTTTCAAAAGAGATGAAGATGCATACATATAAATTACATAACCATAGTCTAATACTGACAAAAACGTACTTTGGACTTATCATTTTCTAGCAGTAAAAGGAAAACATTTTTTAAACAAAAATGAAAACCTAACCTTGGTCTGAGTTTTTTTCTTTCTTTTTTTTTAAGGAGGCTATCAATATGGACACCAATGGCCAACTTGTTATAAAGCCAGATGCTAAGGTATTTGTGGGAGGCAACCTTCTCTAGATGAGTGCCATCTAGTGTTAAGACCGTACAATCAGTGGGTGATTAACAGGAATGCGTAAAAATCATAAATTCGGTCTTTTTAGAGTTTAAAACCAATTTTAATTTAACAAGTGACATCGGCAATAAGTGAAAAGCAGTCTGTAAAAAATCCATTGCCACTTTTAAAGATGGTGCCACAGTATAAATAATAGTATCATCTGCATAGAGGAGGACCTTTGCTAGATTTAATCCTACATCAATATCATTTATATATAAACAGAAAACAAATTGGTCTCAGGATAGATCCTTGAGGAACGCCCGTCTTTACTATTAGAGGTGCAGAAATAATGCAGCAAATGATTTTTTTTGTCATCCAGAGCAGTAATAATATCAGTTTGTGACTGATATGGCTGCAGTTGTACTATGCCCTTGTCTAACACCTGACTGAGTTTTACTTATGATATTATCAGACAAAAAGTGTTTTAGCCGTTTATTTATAAGGGATTCAAATACTTTAACTGTAACAATCTGCTATGTTATGTTAACCCTTAATTTTGCTTTAATTTAACTTTAAAAGATCAGGAAGAGTAGAAGGTGTCATAGACCCTGATGATGATTTAACTAACTTCCAAAATTTACTGGGATCATTAAGGTTCTCATTTATCAAGTCAAGGTAGTATTATTTTTCTTTTGCATTTTTAAATCAATTTAGTGCATTTATTTTTTAATGCCCTGTACTATACTCAGCACCTGGTATCATTTCTTCTAAATGCAACCAAATGTCCTGTGATACTTTGTGTGTTTTAAGAAAACCGCTAACCCACGAGTATTGACAGCATGAATGCGTTTGTAGTTTGTCATTTTAATAGTGAGAGCCGGCCCAAGGCATAAGCGAACTAAGTGGTCGCTTAGGGCCCCCGCGCCAGCAGGGGGCCCCCAAGAGCGCTTGAAATATCAAACACGACAAGTTGATATATTTGTGTGTGTGTGTGTGTGTGTGTGTGTGTGTGTGTGTGTGTGTGTGTGTGTGTGTGTGTGATATATCAGTAGTAATCACCAAAAAACAAAAACTAAATATTTTGATATAATGTTGTTAAGACTGACAAATTAATGCTACTGGTTTAATCATTTCCACTGCCTATGTCAGAGCTGGGGTCAGGTTCTTTCGCATTATAACTGTAAGCAGTACATCGCGACAGTATGTCACCTAAAAGGGTTTATCCGTCTGGTGCAGAGAAGCGAAAGAGGAGGAAAGCAGAGGAGGACAAAAAACAGCAGGATAAAGGTATGTTTCCACAACCAATTACGGCATGTTATCTTGGACATTCACTAACAATAACGTTCGTTAAATATATGCCTCAAACGAGCAAATGAACATTGAGGCAGTGCTGAATGAGAAGAGATTGAGGACCACAAAAAGGATGTTTGCCTATGAGGCAGCTGATGAGCCAGAAGCTGACACCATGAAGAGACCGGAAATGTCCTTTTTTAATGCTGTTGTAGACTGTATTATTCAGTCTTTGGAGGACCGCTTTAGGTCTCTGGGGGAAGTCAGAGACAACTTTGGAGTGCTGCTGAAATTCCGCCAACTTGACCCACAGATACGGAGGGGTCAGTGTAGGCTTCTTGGGGAGAAACTCGCATGTGGAGAAGAAGCGGACATTGATAGGAGTGAACTGGCTACAGAAATGGAGAGTCTTCCAGAACTCCCCCAAGCCAGTATGACATTATTTGAGCTCCTGACTTACCTGTCTGAAAACCATATTTGTGAGTTATATTCAAACCTTTGGGTAGCTATAAGGATAGTCTGCACTCTCCCTGTGACTGCAGCTTCTGCAGAGCGCAGATTTTCCAAGCTGAAATTGATAAAAACATACTTAAGATCTTCCATGGCTCAAGAGATTGAGTGGACTGGCACTTATAAGCATTAACAATACAGTTGGCCGCGAGATCTCCTACAATGATGTCATTAAATGACTTTGCCTCCAGAAAAGCCAGGAAACAAAGATTTTAAGGAGAATGATAAATTAAAGCACTTTATTTTGGGATATTTTCTGAAGCATTAGCACACCTTTGAACACTATAGTTTTCCAAAAAGTTTTTATTCATCTACATATTCTTTAAGCTTTATTGTTATATTATTAGATGTTAGAAGTTTCTCTGTTCATTGTATGTCATTATTTAAGTTTCTATTTAATTTATTTAATATTGTATGTTTTTTCATTTGCATTTTATGTAAGAAAATAATTTATTTCTTTGCTACTGTTCTGCACTTTTGCACAGTTCAAAAGCAATTAAAATAGTTAACTTGTTCAGTAAATGCATTGTCTGCTGGTTTATTTGAAGACTTTCCAGCACAGTAGTAAATCATGACTATGGTATGATAATGATCAAGCATGGACATAATATTGTCGATGGTGGGAGGGGGGTTTAGCATGGGGGGGGCAAATCAAATTCTGCTTAGGGCCCCATAAAGCCTTGGGCCGGCTCTGCTACTAGTTACGGTCGAGTAGGGCTTTCCTAGGCGAAAAAGTGCTGCACATACTGTTCCACATCCTCACCATAGCAGCCAAATGTGGACGAATAAGGCGGGTGTTAATGAAATTAAGTTACAGTCTTTAACTAAAGGACGTAACAGACCAAGCACATGGAGGCTCATCCTTTATCAACAGATACTACAAAATCAATATGTAAAGGTTCAGCCATGTTTTTTTTCCCCTTTGTTTGGTGACAGGTAAGGTGTTGACATAACAGCAATGGCAATCCCGTTTCATTTTGAATGGATCTCTTGGCTTTTGAGTGGTCAAACATCCAGTGCAACAATGCAATTACCAATACCACTGTAGGTGGCAGTAAGTTAAACAAAATGACAGTCTTCAGGGCTGTAGCTCAAAGAGTTGAATTCACATAAGGACAGTAAGAAAATTCACTCTCCAATATGTGTATGCAGTCCCATTTTAGCACAGGGTGTAGTACAAGAAAAAAAGAAAGAAGCCTTTTTGTAAGGATTTTTGTGTTTCTCTCTTGTGCTGTAAAAGGAGGGGTAATGGCTGCATTATGGTGAATATGTTAGCTATGAATCATACTGTAGCTGTGGGTTTTCACCAAGCTTCCACAAATTTCACATCTTCTTCTTCTTGGAGTCAGAGAGAGCTATTTGTCATTCTGTGAACAAACTATTGGAACGTCCATGTCTCGATTTTGAATGTATTGGTACCTCTTTATTGACCCTGCGTAGCTCCGTGTTCTTGTTGAGGAGCAGCAGTTTCTCTTGGTCCGATGAGGTCACAGACATACTCTCAGTGATCAGTGTGACCTGTTCCTCCCCAGACAGCAGCCTCTCACCCACAACACCCTCATCCTCTACCCTGTAGACACACACACACACACACACACATATACAGTAAAATACAGTACTATAAACGAAACTGTGATTGACAGCCTTACCTGTTAATGGACACACATGTTTACAGCCTTGTTGGAAACATCAGGGTACTTTTGAACACCCACTTGCGCTAAGTGCACTTATAGAGTTAAATCTGAGCCATTATGCACTCCCACACACATACGCATGTACAGCCACATTGTGAGCTCATACCTGCACATATTCTCTCTCTCTCTCAACCACACACACACACACACACACACACACACACACACACACACACACACACGCACAAAATCTATGCATCTGCTGCTGTGGCCCCTCGAAGAAAACCTGTTTGACTATCAGAATTATGAATATATAAATAGCCTCTAGAAACAATATGGCGGTGATCCCTGGAAAATGTTAACTTCTACTTATTCACTTGCAAAATAGAAAAGGAAAAATATTTGAAAAACACTAATTAGTCTGATCAGCCTCCTTTACACCAACTCTTTTATGGGGTTGTGTGTAAAAGCGATAGCCAAAGGGGAAGAATGCAGGGGATTGAGGTCCATAGGGGATTTATCCAGAGAATAACACACAAGGAGAAGTAACGCTCTGCGGCCCCGGGGCTTCTCTTCACAAACACAGATGGATGTAAGCAAAAACGAGAGCTGCAGCACAATGGGAGATCACAATCTGCAATCATTTCTCCTTCCACTTACGGCTTACCTCCTCCACAAATGCATGTTTTCACCCACTTGTGAACAACATCCTGCTTTGTGAGAAACAGTTTGGTAGGAGCAATTCACACAGATGTAGTCCTGTATTCCCAGGTCAGGAAGTGCATACGAGGATATAGGCTCACAGTCTAATTGGTTTCAAATTACCACATAAACTGCAAACCCAACATGACATGCAAAGCTTTTTTTGTTTTCCTCTGGAACTTACTTGCCGGTGGTACACATCGAGTATGTCCTCATTAAACTGGTGCATGTGTTGACTTTCTTTCTTTTTCTTTTTTTTGTGTGGATTTTTCCCCCTTTTTTCTCACTAATTGTACCAAGCCAATTTCCCCACTCTTCCGAGCTGTCCCAGTCGCTGCTCCACCCCCCTCTGCTAATCCGGGGAGGGCTCCAGACTACCACATGTCTCCTCCGATACATGTGGAGTCGCCAGCCACTTCTTTTCACCTGACAGTGAGGAGTTTCGCCAGGGGGATGTAGCACGTGAGAGGATCACGCAGGACACATACCCACATCCGGCTTCCCACCCACAGACACAGCCAATTGTGTCTGTAGGGACGCCCGACCAAGCCGGAGGTAACACGGGGATTCGAACTGCCGATCCCCATGTTGGTAGGCAACAGAATAGAGCGCTATGCTACCGAGACGCCCCATATGTTGTCTCTTTTTAATGGCAACCACACAGGGTTGTGTTCCAAAAAAAGGAAAGTGTTCACACATCTAAAATGTCTCTCTAAATCTACACTATTTACTGTGGATGATCAATCTAAGGTGGTTTCGACGTGTACAAGTTGTTCCACTCAAAATCGGTAGTGCTGTGAGATAATGAAAGCTTTGGTTTTGAGACAAATGCTGATGTCAGATGATGAGCACCTACAAACCCATATCCAAAAACCCATCACATACGCAACAAAACCAGTGGTCTCAAGTCTCCCTGATCCAGTCCCGTTTCTGCTGGTGCTTTTCTGACAGCTGATCTATGTGACCTAGTTTTAGAAAAGTTTTCAATCATATGGCTGCTTGGAAGGACACCAAGCTGCCACTGCCTCCACAAGCAATGTGGTAATTTATCGTTATCGAGCATAAAAAATAGGGAGGCAATATTGTTCCCTCTCCTGGACGGCGGATCTAATAATACCACCGGAGACACATTACCGTGTGCAAGTGTTCAGTGAATAGACTCTGCTTTTGTTTTGCAGAAGTGAAGTGTGTAAAAAAAAAAGTTAATCTATCTAAAGGCCAGTTGATGGTTTGTAAATTTAATGTCACAGCATTTATCAAACAATCTTGAGAACTATTCATATTTGTTACATAGAGCTAATGAGTGCGTGACGCACGAAACAAGCTTGTACTGCTATGTATTAAGTTTTTCCTACTATATATATATATATATATGTGTGTGTGTGTGTATGTGTGTGTGTGTGTGTGACCACCATTAAGTTTCAATAGATACTTTGGTTTGTTGCTCTAGAATAAAAAAAGAATCGGGCGTCCGGGTGGCGTGGTGGTCTATTCTGTTGCCTACCAACACGAGGATCTCCGGTTCGAACCCTCATGTTACCTCCGGCTTGGTCCGGGAGGGAAGCCGGATGTGGGTATATGTCCTGATCGCTGCACTAGCACCTCCTCTGGTCAGTTGGGGTGCCTGTTCGGGGGGGGGGGGGTAGCATGATCCTCCCATGCACTATGTCGCCTGGCGAAACGCCTCACTGTCAGGTGAAAAGAAGTGGCTGGTGACTCCACATGTATCGGAGGAGACATGTGGTAGTCTGCAGCCCTCCCCGGATCGGCAGAGGGGCTGGAGCAGTGACTGGGACGGCTCGGAAGAGTGGGGTAATTGGCCGGTTATAATTGGGGAGAAAAAGGGGGGGGAAAAAAGAATTAAAAAATAAATGTATGTATTGGGTTCAATTGCCCTTTTGCTTATTCTTCATCAATTTCATTCTTGTGACATCAAGTGAAATTAACACCTCATCAGTCCAAGATTCAACGTTGAACAACTCGTCATGATGTCACTCATCTTTATGATCTAATGGGAAACTCCACAGTCACTCTTTATTCCTCTTTTCATTGAGCCACGCGATCAAAAAGTATCTAAGACTCTCTTGCTCTCAAAGAAACCCCAAAAAAACTATATATAATGATAACCTAGAAAAGTATCAGAATTTTTTCGTGCTTCTTGATTTTGGTCGAAAACAGATGTTAAAAAACCCTCCCACTCAATTGTGAAAATGAAACCAAGGCACACACAGAGAAATCTGCCTCAAACAGGATAATCAAATGTGGCATGTCGCCGTGTGGTAATACTGAATATATTTCACACATACCTTGATTCTACAGTAAATTGGTCCTCCTGCGCGTCCTGACTGAGGGTGTCATCAACTTGGGGTGAAGTCTGGTGATCTGCTGCCAGTGACAATGATGACGACAAGGACAACAAGGATAGCGAAGACATCGGTTCTCCCTCCATGGCTCAACTGATCTTACTGAAACTCCGAGTGGATCAAAATGAACTAAAACGCTGTCATACGGGCTCAGTGATGTTAGTACTCATAATGTCCCCGGTGACTACATGGTGGAAAGTAAACATGATTAACAGTGTCGGTACGTGACAAAAGAGGAAGCTGCCCACACCTTCCTCCACGCAGTGCAAGGCTAGACAAGTATAGGAAGTCAAAACTCAAAACCCATGAGCTATGTTCCGGTTTAATGCAGTGGACTGGATGTTTGACGCAAATAGCTCATCTTTTTTTGTTTACTTTCCATTTCGCCACATAGTGTGATTATTTTATTTTCACAGTAGGTTTTTGTCTAACTTTCTGAGGACCTCTTGTGAATTCATGTTTTATCAGCACTATGGGGGATGTCACAGGGAAACTCCAGTGGCGTTTAATACAACACAGTTGACCTATGTATGCATTTGTCTGTGTGTTTTTGCATGCGTGTGTGTGTGTGTGTGTGTGTGTGTGTGTGTGTGTGTGTGTGTGTGTGTGTGTGTGTGTGTGTGTGTGTGTGTGTGTGTGCATGTCTGATGGTGGGTGAGTGTGGGTGTCTGTGGTGCAAGAGACAATGCTGTTATTCTTTAAGAATAAGCAGCTCAGAGGAAGGCTGCTAATGACGGAGAGGAATTGATAAGTACATAACTGATAAAAATGATGACACCTTCATTTTTTTTGCTGTTTAATTATAGGGTCAAGATCACTGACGCTTAACCCATTACTTGGCATCAGTGGACGTGGGTTTAAACAAGGAAATTAGCAAATTACAGGTTCAACCATGTAACAATTCAGTAAATTAAAGGATTTTTGTTAATTATGTTCCTCTTAGTCAGGCTAAGCCGCCTTTCATTAAGACTAACGGAATTTAATTGTCCGCCTACCACTTGCCATATTCCCTCCAACAGCTTAAGTCGATAGATTCTACACCGCTGCTGGTGAAGAGCTTGTCTGAGAAGAAGAAATAGTCCAGATCTGACTGGAGATATGCACTGTGACTTTTATACAGAGATTTGAAGGAAAAAAAAATATCCCCTACAGCTAATAAATGTCTCACTTGTGCTGAGAGATCTGGAGAGTAAACCTCAAAAATACCAAACAGCAGCAAAGCCCATGGCCCTGGCCCAGTCAGCCTCGCTATCTGACGCTTTTAATCACAGTGCACGGTCCGGCCACAAAAGTTAAAGATCAAATATTTCCCTTTAGATGAAACTGTCTGTCTGTATCTCACTCCAGTGAACCACTGAGGATCACAGCAGGCAAGGTTTGTGTTTGTATTTGTGTCTGTGCACCCAACAATCAATGGAGTGTATTTGTGTATGAGGCAACCATAGGGCTGAGTTAAATTGACTTTGGATTTGCTCTCTAAAGCCCGGGTGTGCGATGAAAGCAGAAGAAGGAACAAAATATGTTAGTGCAGCCTAACGGCCACGACTTGCTCCAGTGGCTCCATCCACATGCTTACGCCATCTATCATTACAGAATGCCAGTCAGAGTATTGCTGTGTCAAGCAGAGGCTTTGCTGGGAGGCCCAATGAGGTAGCAGGGATGCCATGCCTTTATTGACCCGGTCCTCTGTCAAAGCCAAGGACAAATGGGCTGCGGCTCCACGGGGGAATCGATTTTTAACCTAATAGGAGATAGTGGAGTGGGTCAGAGAGGTCCCGGGGAGAAGGTAAGATTGAAAACTAGACGATTCCCCTGAACTACCACAGAGTTTATGGGCACCTCTCCAGGAGAATGAATTACTGAATCAGGCTCTCTAACAACACCTGACCTGGAGTTCTGTGTTACACATCTTGATTGGCGCAAAATTGTTACAATTTTATAGAGGGGTCTCTCTGAAGGTAACGGTCATAGCTTGTTCCCACCTGTAGAAGTTTAACTGACATCGATGGAGTTTGACTAACCACTCTGTGGTCAATTATGAGATAGGCTTTCCAAGCTTATGAGATAGTCATAAGTGAACAGCGCTGTGTTTGAGTTGCTTTATTAAAGAAAATCCAGTCATTCAAGTAATTCTTTAATGGACAGTACAAGCCTGTTTCATGCCATAAGCAATGATCAACTGTCAATAGAGCAAAACAGCAAATAACATATCAACTGCCTTGCCATGCACATCACGTGCACAACATCTAATGGGGAAGGGGGAGGTGCCTATGTTCAAATACATGTGATCGCTAACCATACCAGTAGGAGGGGGAGGGGGAGGGGGAGGTTGCATACAAGGGTAATGGCATTTGTCTATTGGCATTATCTGTTTATAATTACAAAATAGATGCTTATATCTATGTCTGCAACTGCTGGCCAATTAATTCCTGTTATTCAATGTGGACATTTCTGGTTTGCAAATGATAAAACACTTTTCAGTTAGACATAGGTTGCACATTTTACTACTGGTTGAATATGCTTTTTTTTTTGAGAGGATTTTCCAGGTGGTTCAATAATTAATGTTTCTGTCCGCCCATGACCAAATATAATGGCTTAAAATTCTTTTCATTCCTTAAATGGTTGTTTCTAAAGCTACACATGTGCATTAAACCTTGTTTTGAATGTTCCCTCTGTTAGTCCGACATATGTCTCTATTTTGCCATTTTATGTATATATATAAAATATATTGTTCAACAAGTGAATCTGGTACTGGACGTATCTGCTCTAGCTACTTCATGTCAAAACTTAACCATGCATTAATCCTTAAGTTGCAAGACAAGTGAAATGTCATACTAATTGGGGGCAGTATGCATAAACACTCATGTTGGCAATTTTGGAAAATGCACACATGCATGTACGTACACGTGAACACACGCACACGCATGCATGCACCCACCCACCCACACACAAAGCATTAGTGCTTTGCTTGCTTGTTGCTATTGGCACCAATGACTCAATGCAACTCTACAGTTCAGTCATGACCTTGCAGTCTTCAGGGCACTTGCAATACTAAAACTGCTCTGATTGGAAAATCAAGCAAACATGGAGACTGAATTCAGTGGAATGCTTATCCAGAGATACTTTTTTCTTCTTCTTCTGAGGCACAGCAGTGCATAGAATTGATTCTTGCTTTGTGGTCTGGAACATGATAGATCATTTGCATGCAATACAGGGGAAAGGAGCAGAAGCAGGGAGAGAGGGAGAGAGTGAAAGAGATGCACGCTGAGGCATAAATCATTCTTGTCCTCCAAGGAAGAAGAATGAGTTAGCATGCAGACACTAGCAGCCGAAAGTCATTGAAAATACAGGGGCCGTCAATAATAAAAAAAAAGGCTTTTTAATTAAAAATCTGATAGAACATGATGTTAATCTCAACCTTCTTCTGCTCTTATGATTAGTATCAGCAAGATAAGAAGAAGCAAGTGTTTGAAAATGGAGGAGTTGCTGTTGTTTTAAAACTGAACACATAAGTCAGACCCATGTTATTGTGGGCATGACTATTTGATGTCTTGTAAGTTAGTAATCTGTGTAGAATCGGAGTTGTGTTTAGCATTTCAGCGCTGCATGCAGCATCAGATCTGAATGTTGCTTTGTTAGGATGGCAGGCAAACAGAGCTCCCTCATGAAACTTGCTCGGTGGGTAGTGGAAGCACTTTAGAAGATGCTGATATAGGCAAAACAAATTCAAAGCCCATCAAATTGTATGCATATTACATGCAATGACCCTCTCTGGAAGGTTGCTCTTTGAATAACATCTAAATGCAATATCCTCCAACTCAGAGCAGGAGGTTTTATCAAGTTACAGACACGAAACCAGACTGCCTGTTGCCAAATGAGAGACAAATGAGGTAAGGTTGTAATGTGTGATTTTATTTAAGGGGGCACCTGAAGGGTTGCACCAGGAAGTGAGAGGCAGCAAATGGACAGACAGGAAGACAGACAGACACGCAGAGGCTGTGCATTGTATCATGTACAGAGTACGATGAGGGGCCAACCAAGCCAAAATATATTCTGGCCTGCTCATATACATATATTCTCCTTTCAAATACACATATATTTTCATTCTTACACCCACACATTTTTATTCTCATATTTATATATTTTAACTCACACATTCATACATTTTACATTCATTTATTATTATTATTGTGATTATTTTTATTATCATATTTTATTATTTTGTTTCTTTTATTATTATTACTTATTATTTATTATTTATTTATTCATTCATTTAATTTATTTTACGCTCATAGAATACATAAGAATCTTTGTAACTTTAGAAATGTGATTATTTCAGAACACTGAACCAACCTCTTCCAGAAAAGTGTAAAATTGCATCAAATACAGAGATTAAAGATTGGATTTTTAGCTTTGTTCAATTAATATATAATCATATGACTTTCTTGTTCTTGAATATTTTTGTGTTTAGGATGATCCACGTGTTTATTTTTGTCCCACAGTAGGTACACACTGCTGCCCAATTTTTAAGAAAATAGTCATGAACTGCAGGACAGGGGAGAGACTGTGGTTAGTGATATTTTTTTCTTTTTTAATGTGGCACTCTATTAATTTCGCCGGGTCATTACAAAATGTTCACTCTTCACTATTAATTTAGCCTTTTAATATTCCCATTAAGAATTAATGTGGCCCCATTCTGATTCTGAGAGTGGGTGGACTCATTAGGGGGAAACTCTCGATATGGCTGTTCTCTGCCCTGCCATGACGCAATACATTACAAACTCCCTGCTGCACTTTCTGGATTTTGTTTCTGTGTGACTCTCTCTAAAATCTACCCCTAACAGGGCATAAAACATTTGAAAGTGCTGTTGCATAAATGCTCCATGTTCACGATTCACAACTGACTTCATAATTTCATATAATAAATAAATAAATGTATTTTGATGTAAAGTTAAAACATAAATCTGATGTGATTTGATGGACAGTAAATTAATTTGTTACAGTTAAAACGCAACACGGCACACGCTCAGGCATATAAAGGGCAGCTTGACACAACGATTTGGGTCCTAACATCTGCGACAAGAAAATGCATTTGCTGCCATTGCTGGCGAACCATGAATGAGGTTTTCAAGCGCTGCATGTGGTGAGCGTATGTCTGTCATGAGGCTCCGCTATATTACACTGAAGGTCAGTTATTGACGTCTGAAGCCAAAGCAGACAGTCCAAAGAAACTTCCGAGAGACTCCCAAGCCAAGGACGTAAGAACCTCTTTTCATATGACAAGCGCCCAACGAGTTATCACGGCGTGACTAAGACGTGGGTGTATCAGAAAAATCACGACGTGCCCAAGCAATAAACGCCCGTTTCAAAGAACCGACCCGTGTCTGTGTTGTCGTGAAGAGAGTTACAGCGAGAACTCGCCTGCTCAACACGGGTAGGAGAGACGACAAGACTGCAGCGGGTAACGACGCGACGAAGAACCAGCATACCAGATAAGCAAAGCCCATAACGCATTGTCGGCATAGCGACCGCAAGCAACAGTGATTTGACTGTGTTGAAAGCGCAACTTTTCATGCCAAAGCCAAGAAGTGCTCTATCACAACCGTTAAGGTGGTGTGAGAAGTGGTTCGACATGGAACTGCAACTAAACTCAGATCATCGCCTTGCGTACTGTGCTTAGCGTACATGTTTGGGGATAAATCTAATGTGCCGATGTTCGGGGTTGTTACATGTCATAAGGTTTGATGCAAGGGGAACGCCACCCCTCAAGCAAGGTATAATAGTAACTTAACCCCATAAGCAAGTGAACAAGTTTTTAGTAAGAGTTAAAGAAAAGGACATTATTATAAATATAAATTTAAGATTTGTAAAAATGTTGTGTTTTATGAAAAGTAACCGAGTTTAAAAGGCAACTTATGTGAAGTTTACCATTGATGTGAAAACCTGTCTTATGTAAAGGATAAATTATCTAATACATTTCTAAGCATATTCCCTCTGCAATTAAGGTTTATACTTGCATATTTGTGCCAAAGTAATTCCCAATCTTCTTATTTTTTTGTTTTGAAATTGAAGTCAACTTGAAGTCTAGATAAGTTAAATAATGGTAGTTATCTTGATGCAATATTGAAGTCTATATTTAGAAAATTAGGCTTCCCACATAGTCTTCAAACAGTTGTCAAGGAATTCATACAGTTTGTAATATTTAACTTTCCTGACTACTCACATTTAGGCCTACTGTAGCTTACATTTACACATAGCCTAGTAGAAATCCAATTCAAGCTCAATAGTTACACAGGTTCCATAGCCATTCAAGTTATCTTAAGATGTCTGACACAAGGCTGAAAGGCTGAAGAGTGTACAACGTCAGTACAGAATCATCTATAAGAAATTGAGGTATCATGCAAGAATAGGTAAGGAAATGTTGACTGATGAGGCCTCCGAGGATGAATTAAATGAGCCAACTGAGAATATGGAAAGCACCTGTTCTGATGTAAAGGTAATTTATGAAGAGTTGCATCGAATGCAAACTCCTGAACCAGACCAGTGGCGCAGAGTTGACACGTGCATATCACTTTCAGCATTCATTATTCAAAAGGCAGAAAGGCAACTTGAAGGGCATACAACAGATGAAAAGGAAGAACCTTGGCCTGATGTTGGATCGATCCTAGACTCAACAAGTTCTTTATCAAGGCCACTGTCTCATCAATCAAAATGTGGTTCTACCCACTCTAGCATCCACTCAGTCAATAGAAAGGAGACTCCGGCTGAAGCTACCGCATCCCAGGAAGTTTTGGCAGTGTTGGATGAACAAGAAAGGGAAGCGACAGAACTTCAAAGGCTAGAGGCTGAAGATAAACAACGGCTGGCACAGTTTGAATCTGAGAACCTAGCCAGACAACAAGCAATGGAAGACAAGTGTAGAAAGCTTAAATGCCTAAAAGAAGTGAAGTTGAACGCTGCAAGAGCTTGAGTAAAAGTCTACAAGTTAAAGAAAAAATTGACCCAATCGATTTGATGCATGATGTTGAACCAGCAGGAGAACTTCAAATTCTTAACCTCACAATTCCTCCAGTTATTCCTCAATCTCTGCCAGTCACAACCCAAGCCCTCCATGCATCTAGACCCCCATTCATTCCTCAATCTCTACCAGTTACAAGTCAAGCTCCTAGTCCTCAAAGTCTGCAACTTAGAGAGAAGTTCACAACTTGGAGAAAATTATTCCATTGCCATCAGTTTTCACACAAACGCTCATTCGAACAGGCAAGTTGCACATTTCAACTTCTGAAACGGCTCTAAAATGGCCTCATCTGGAACAATTGGCAGACAAGATTCCACTGCCATTGGATTGTGAAGTAGGCCTTCTGATCGACTATGACTGCCAACAAGCCCTTCTTCCAGTGGAGATCCTGTCTGGTGAAGGAAATCATCCATAAGCAGAGCAAACTTATCTTGGCTGGAGCATCGTTGGCTGCGTGAATCCAGCAAGTGACTATGGTGATGCAATAGGAACCAGTCACAGAATCAAAGTGCAAGTAACACCTGCTGTGCAGCCATCAGTTGAGCTGAAGAGAGAAGTACACTCCATGTGCACAACTCAAGTCAAAGAGATCAATCCAAAAGACATAATCAAGGCTCTTGAATCTGATGTCACAGATATCACTACGGATGATAACCCAGTTTCTCAGGAAGACCATTTCTTCTTGTCCAAAGTGAAAGAAAATATAAGGCAGAAGGAAGATGGCCACTACGAACTCCCACTTCCTTTCAAGACGGACAAACCTAATCTCTCAGACAATAAATGAAGTGCAGTTCAGCTGAAAGAGTCTAATTGGTTGCAAGGACCCGACTGTCTTTGGCAGCAGAATCTTCCATGTGAAGAGAAAATGGTGGGAGAATTAGAAATGACTGACCCTGAGCTTCGCAAAGCTGATGTTCATGCAGTCAAGACAAAAGAAGTGAATTCAATGGTGAACTGCTTCACTAAATCTTCTGACTGGTCCAGAGAAGTGAGAGCTGTTGCCAGGCTCAAGCAATTTGTCAGAGAATTCAAGGGACTTCAGCCAAGAATGAACGAAGCAACTAGCCTTGATGAAAGAACGGAAGCAGAAATCTTCATCATCAAGCTAGTGCAAGAAGAACCCTTTGCTGAAGAAATCAAGCTTCAGAAAGAAGACACCCTGAACAAGTACAACAAGTTACACAGCTGAATGCCTTCTTGGACAAGAACAATGTCCTCAGGGTGGGAGGATGGCTATCCCAATCAGCTTTGCACCATGACGTAAAACATCCTGCAATACTTCTGAAGAAATCTCATGTGTCAGCCCTGCTCGTCAAGCATCATCATGAGCATGTACACCACCAAGGAGGAGGCATTACTATGAACGAATTGCATGCAAACGGAATATGGATCTTAAGATGCAGGAATGTGGTCTCCTCACACATTTACAAGTACGTAAAATGTAGGAGATACAGAAGAAATACAGAGGTTCAACAAATGGCAGATCTGCCGGAAGACAGAACTGAGACATCCCCCCCCCCTTTACTTACTGCAGTCTCCATTGTTTTGGCCTCTTCATTGTAAAGGAAGGAAGAAAGGAATTAAAACTATATGGATTGTTGTTTACCTGCTTCTGCTCTAGAGCAGTGCATATAAAACCACTAGACGACTTGACAACAGATGCCTTCATGAATGTGCTTTGAACGTTTGTAGCTGTCAGAGGACCTGAACAAATTTCATGGGTATGAGGAGAGAGAGTTTTCTATGTTGCTCAAGGGAATGGATCAAGAATGTCAACGAGCAATTGGTTGTGAATTTGTAATGAACGCCCCATCAGCAAGCCATATGGGTGGAGTCTGGGAGTGCCAAATTCGAATGATCCAAAGCCTCCTGACTGCCATGCTCGACAAGTCCGCAGGCAGACTCGACACCACAACTCTGAGGACATTTCTTTATGAAACAATGGCCATAATCAACAGCAGGCCACTAAGTGTTGAACATCTTCACAATCCTACCAGTCCAGAACCTCTCACTCCCAACCATGTACTAACCATGAAATCATCAATTATTCTGCCCCCTCCTGGAAAGTTTTGCAAAGAAGACCTTTATCTGTGCAAAAGGTGGAGAAGAGTGCAGTTCTTAGCCAATGAATTCTGGCAAAGATGGAAGCAGGAATACCTGCTAAACCTCCAACAACAACAGAAATGGCAAAGAACAACATGAAATTCACAAGTAGATGACATTGTGATTCTACAAGATGACAGCTCACCAAGAAATGAATGGAAGCTCGCCAGGGTTATAGAAGCTCACCCTAGTACTGATGGCATGGTGTGAAAGCTGAAGCTACTGGTCAGTGATACTACATTTGATTAGGGAAAACCACTTACTAGATCAGTTCACCCCGAAAGGCCTATTCACAAGGTAGTTACCTTACTTGAGGCCAACTAAGTCACATACATGAGGTCACATTCATTCAGACTTAAACCATTTTATCGATTCTTTCATAATCTTTGTTTAATAGTAAATCTCACATTCCAAGTTAATGAGTGATTTTGGTGGGAGTGTAGGTACTGTTGCATAAATGCCCTATGTTCGTGATTCATAATTGATTCCATAATTTCATACAATAAATAATTTATTTGATGTAAGGTTAAAACTTAAATCTGATGGGATTTGATGGACAGTAAATTAATTTGTTACAGTTAAAATACATTAATGCACATGCTCAGGCATATAAAGAGCAGCCTGACACAACAATTGGGTCCTAACATCTGCGATGAGAAAATGCATTCCCTGCCATCACTGGCGAACCATGTGGAGACTATTTCGTAGAATAAGAAGTTTTCAACTGCTCCATATGGTGAGCGTATGTCTCTCATGAGGCTCCGCTATATTACATTAAAGGTCAATGATTGACATCTGAAGCCAAAGCAGACAGTCAAAAGAAACTTTCGAGAGACTCCCAAGGATGTAAGAACCTCTTTTCATGACAAGTGCCCAACAAGTTATCATGGCATGACTTAAGACGTGGGTGTATCAGAAAAAACAAGACATGCCCAAGCAATAAACGGCTGTTTCAAAGAACTAGCCTGTGTCTGTGTTGTCGTGAAGAGAGCTACAACATTAATTTAGTGCTCTGCATGTCAAGTTAAGTCCTCCACTGGCTGCATATTCACCTCTCTCACATAAGTATGGGAGTTACATCAGATGACAGAAAGATAAAACAGCAAATGAGGGATTTCGATTTTTGTGGATGATCCCAAACGGTAAGACTGTAGGAAGAAATACTTTGAGAATCTAATTTGTAATGAACTGGAGAAACGCCAGAGAAATGCCACCTGGATCTTTTTCATTTAATTAGAAATGATACTGAGCTGGAGTGTCTAACATGGCTGTGGTTTGAGGAAGGAAGGTGCCCCTGCTACACACAAGCATCTATAAACACCCCTTCCTGTCTCTGGAGGAGCCCTGTGTGTGTGTGTGTGTGTGTGTGTGTGTGTGTGTGTGTGTGTGTGTGTGTGTGTGTGTGTGTGTGTGTGTGTGTGTGTGTGTGTGTGTGTGTGTGTGTGTGTGTGTGTGTGTGTGTGTGTGTGTGTGTTGAAGAGTTTTGTAATATCACAGCAGGCTGCATCTGAAGAGTTTCATTTTCCACATCTCCTGCACCCTAATCCCTGCACTGGTTTAGGTAGAGATGGAGAGAGAAGAGCAGAATAGAAAGAGAGGAAGGTTTGCATGGAAAACAGAGGGAGTCCAGAGAACTCTGTTAGAGGAAAGTCTCAAACTAATATGACACCAAAAATTCAGCATCACACAGGAAACTCCACCATCAAACTCTACCATAATGACAGTGAAGCATGGTGTGATCACCATAAATGCCCTCCTATAGATATAAATCAGGATAATTACATTGTTTACTGTCCTCACTGCCCATCTCTTACAGTGTCATAAATGTCTGCCTTACTCGTGCAGCAGTAATGACATCTAAGTATTAGTCCTTGGAAGGACTTTGCAACACACACCATTGACAAAACAAACCTAACCGAAGAAGTCATACGCCATGTCAGAATCATAATCATGTTTATTGGCCATGTAGGTTTGCACTACATGGAATTTGACTCTGGTTTCATGGCTCTCTCAGTATACTTAACATAGAATAACAACACCACAACACAACATTCTTCAGATATATACACAAGGATTGACTTACATGGGTGAAATAAGAGTTGATAAGGTGCAGAGAATATATCAGAGATGCTGAAATAGATGTTAGCAGGCTATGTACATACATGCCTGAGGTAGATGGACATGACAGAGCGTACCAGTATATGTACAATGTACAGTACAGTATATATAAAATGGCTGAATTTATTTGACAGTGTTAAGCGTTCATTTGATTGACGATGTCACATGATGTCACAGTCAGTATGGTTGCCGATCAAAGGTGCCTCTCCTGAGGACTACAGTGATCCTCTGCATAACAAAGCTCAGATACTGATGCCGCCTCACGTCCTCAACACCAGTCATCTCAATAAACATCTTCATGAGCCCACTCTACTCTGGGATTCCTGCAGGGCTATCTCACCAGCTATACTATGAGATAATTGAACGGTACCTCATAATCTGCTTACCTCTTTATTGGCCATATAATTGGTTAGGCGTATGAGTGAATGCGTACTGTATAGTACGACACATACTTGCTGAGACAACGGAAATTCTCATTACAATCATTCCAAACAGTGTGTGGCTATTACCAGCCAAGACCCAAGTAAATAGGAGTTCCGTGACCTGTGAAATGTTTATGGCTTTTTGTGTATATTGCATTGGGAGCATCATGAATCTCTCTCTCTCTCTCTCTCTCTCTCTCTTTCCCCCTCTCTCTCTTTCTCTCTTTCTTGTATGTGCTTGACTGCATGTGTGAATGTGTGGGTCTGTCTTGATGTATGGTTCAGGGACTGAAACTGATCGCTGTGGGAATAAGAGGAGCAGCAAGCAGCAAGGAAAGGTAGGTTGGGCACTGGCCTGCAAGCTTTGTTTGAGCATGACAGAATCAATGGGATCAATTAACATGGGGAGTAGACTAAAAAACCAACACTATATCAAATCCCCCTGTAATCTACTGTTTCTCTGCATGTGTTTCAGTGTGTACGTGCATGCACATGCGAGAGAGGATAAAGAATGCTTCAGGGGATAAGCATATTTAGCAAATAGAGAGAACGCAAACAGCTTCAGAGAGCTTCAGAGAGAATAGATATCTGAACTGGTGAAACATGGTGGAGAGAAGAAGAAGAAGAAAAAAGAAGGAATAGGGAAAGGGAAGGAAAGACCTTAAGAAGATTGTGTTGAAATGAGAGATGGAATAAACAAGCAAGCATCACAGATCTGTTTGCTTCATGTCTCGTTCTCTTCAGTTCTCTTCTACAAATCCTATTGGATTTGGAGTTCAATCCAAATCCAATGGGCAGAGCAAAAATGAAACAAGCAAACAACCACACATGAGTGAGCCATAATAGACACTTCACAGGCAGGCGAGGAAAGCTACCAGACTTTATTGACAGGGTGCAAAATGAAACTGACAGCTCTTCTTCAACTTAACCTTTTCAGCGGGAGCAGAGGTGTTGATGTGACAACTCCTTCTGGCCAGTCATATATGGAGAGAAAAGAAAGTCAAGCAGGATATGTTTACACTGACTCAAGAGTATGGCCACTATGGGGGGACATCAAGCTATTTTGTTTCATGCAGTTATTTAAATAATCATTCTGTTGCACAAACACCTACTTTGAGGCTCTGTTACTGCATGCAGGCATAATATTAATTCCCTGTTCCAGACAGTTGGTTTCAGCCTACCCTTACCTCTTGCCCAAAGCCAACAAGACTACTTATGAGAGGGGCTAAAAAATGATGAATGATGGTGAACCATCATATAAATATGGAATCCCTGCATCGTTAGGTTGATTGGATTGGAGGGAAAAGTGCATAATCAGTCCATGGATGCACTGTAGTCATGGAGTCATTTATATGTAGTGTACTACACTATAAGTTACATTTTGCATTTATTGAAATGGGACATCATCTTCCAGAGGAAAGAAAATAAGTTAAACCAAATAAATCAGTCAGAGATCTGAAAGTTGTTAACTCTCAATTCAGGGATCTGTATTCCTGCTCTCAAGACACACAAAGCAAATAAAGATAGTAATTAAGTTACCTCTTAGATGAAGAAAATACACACAACAACGACTTGACCTAGATGGGAATGTTTATCGACTAACTAATGGGATAAATGGGAATATACATACATGGACCTAGAAAAGTACTGAAAGAAATTAGACATGAGTGACTGAACAAATGGGGGAAATAAATGAAGGGATGGATGAGTGAATGAGCATTAAAATAACAAGTTGTTGCCGACAGAATGAATGAATGAATTAATTTGGAGATTAATGAAATCAGAAATGAATCTGAACCCAATGGGGGTGACTAAAGACAATTGGAAAAAGAAATAATTTAGGATAGCTCTTTTCCATCAACGTTCATGTGCAGAATGTATGGAAGATGATTTGGTCCACTTGTTTCGGCAGTGATGGACGGCTGAGGATGTAAGCAGGCGAACCTCGAGCATGTTGAAGCAGACTCGGTGGACTTTGGGTTAGCGTGGTGACGGCTGGAGGAGAACCGTATTTTCTGTGGTGATAGATGGATGGGGTATAGCAGGCTTTTCCGAAGGTCATGGGGCGTGTTGGCGCAAGCTCGGTGAACTTCGGGTTGCCTTGGTAACAGCCGGTGGAGAACTGCTAGTTCAGAGGTTTAACTTTGGGAATGGATCCATGCTTGGAGAGGCTCAGCATAGTCGAGGCCACACAGGAGCAATACACACAGTGTGTTCAGATCTTCGTTTGTTGGTAGAGTCTGATGCTGGAGCTCTAGCCAGAAACTTACTGAAAAAGTCTTGAAAACAGCCTCTGCAGACTTGGGAGAAACGACCCCAATTAACTCTTAAAGCAAAACAAGGCTTGAGCGCATAAAATGCAAAATAACATGCAATATACACAAAAATAGCACCAAAAAGGTTAACATCAAAGATTACGAAAATATACATGGTTTGCAGCGGCTAGCTCAATGTTTTTGGCTTCCTGGTGGTTTTGAATGTTGCTTGCTTGATGAGCTTTAGACTCATCATTAGAAGTTGAAAATACAAGCCCAAATGCAAAGAGAGCCAGGACATGGAGAAAAGCCAGGGCAGGCATACATAGCCCTGCATGCGAGCAGAAAAAAAAACAAGGAAAGCCAGATTCAAAAAGTTGTGCGATTACTTTTATAGGCGGCATTTAAACAAAAGAGAACACTTTCGCAGGCTTTTGAAGGAACGCCCATGATTACTATTTTTTTTGTTTGCGCAAGAAATAAATAAAAATATTGTCTGCCTTCAAATGATTAAGAATAATCTTATTAATGTCCTATCTAGGGAGGATATAAAGGCTACGTACTTTTATTTAGCCTCGATACGCACTCATTTCTGTCATCAATGTTGACACATCATGTAAATCTATGGGCAAATACTTAGAAATTACATAATACTAATCACACACGTGAATATAGAATAAAGACAATAAAACCCCAAATTCTCTAAATTGTGTCTATGAACTAAGTGGAAGAAGATTTCATTACAATCTACAAGACACTAGTATTCAAATCATTACTAGCTAATGCATGAAAAACAATACAATAATGGTAAGTAGGCTATATCAATTCAGACGCTTGTCCTACCAATATCGGTCACTAGATGGCAGTAGGCCAAACGGCAATCAATTAAATCTGAATTTTAATAACTCAGTTATTTTATATCGCACAGATATAAAAGTTATACGAGTTGAATGATTCTTCATGAAAACATTGATGAGTAATATCAACTGGATTACTAAATGGTTAAACAGTTTATTCACATTAATTCAGACATGTACGAAACTAGGGGAAGTTACACTTAAGTCACCCAAGAATGCTAAGATAAGATAAGAATACCACAATTTGGCAAAAGCTCAAAGGAGGTGGTTTGGATGTGTGTGTGTGTGTGTGTGTGTGTGTGTGTGTGGTGTGAGAGAGATTGGAGGATCAAGAAGACCTCCAATTAAACTCATTCTTCTTTCCTGTAAAGTTCAAAAGTAATTAATGATTATAATAAGATAGCGAAAGAGAGAGAATGAGTTGATCAATTCAAGTCATTGTCCTGTGTCATGGCAATTATTTAATTCCACTCTGACATTAAATGAGGAGCGAGAAAAAAATCAGATGAAGACAGATGAAGAATACAGTGGAAAATAAAAATAAAGACAAAAAAAGATGAAACTACGAGCCACTCGCACATCCACCGCCCACTCTCACACACCCAACATCCCAGCATGCAGTGCAGAGAGAGAGAGAGAGAGAGAGAGAGAGAGAGAGAGAGAGAGAGTGAGTGAGTCAGTAGCATTCAGTGATATTCCATAATGGTCAGTGAGAAGGCCGAAGCAATTACTGAATATGACCATCAAGTTTGCAATCAAATTATTGTCATGGATGGTGGGGTATTTTTTTATAAAGCCTTTGTGTGGCATGAAGTGCAAAAGAAAGAGCCTGACACATCAGAGGAAATTCTGTGCTGCACAGTGGTAAGATTATGTGTAACGAAGGGCACATGGTCACTAGTGACTGATGATTTTGGCCTTGTAAATATTGCACAACTGGGGTTTTGTTTAATTGCACTTTTAACAAACAACTTAACTATACACTTTAATAATGGCACATTGCACTTTGGTAACGATATTTGCACTTTATTAGCAAGATTTATGCAGAACATTTTGCACATTGCATATTTGCACATTTTGTATAAAACATTTCTTGACTATTTATTGAATACATATTGAACATCAGAATCAGAAATCAAAAACACTTTTGTCATTTCATTTCATGCACTTGCGCACATGAAATGAAACAAAACATCATTTCCCCCAGCCCACAGCAGTGCAACACAAAGACAAAAACATATCCACAAACTACAACAACTACAACAACACGTATATCTAAACTGAGAATGAACGCCAGCCAGGCTGACTGTTGGAACTGCTGGTCTACATGGGCTAGCAGTTAGCTTAGCCTGCCCCGCTTCTGCATCCTGTCAGACCACCCTCGGTGTTTCCTCTTCAGAAGCAGCTCCAATTAGGGCCGTGGTCCTTGGGCCCACAGGATCCAGCAGACTGAGCTCTCTCAGCCAATCCAAAGCTAGCTCTCCCAGCCAGACACCTCCACACACCTCCCCACACTCCACACGACAACACTAAAAATACAGTCAAGGTTAGGCGAGGCTGCCGCCAGACCACCCTCGGTGTTATCGGAACTTCCGGTCTGCATGGGAGTGCAGTTAGCTTAGCCTGTCTCGCTTCCGCGTCCTGTTAGAACACCCTCGGTGTTACCTCTTCGGGCACAGCTCAAGCATGGCCATGGTCCCTGGGCCCATAGGATGCAGCAGACCAAGCTCTACCAGCCGATCCGACAACAGCTCTCCCAGCTATCAAACGAAGACAAACTTAGATGCAGACATGGACAAAGATGCTGCATGGATGGTACTGGGTGAGGCCTCCGCAAACGTGAATTTGCATTATTACAATAATGTAAATATGATTACAATAATGTATAATTACTGTAATTATGTTTTATGTGTTTATTTTGGGAAAATGGCAGCAAATAGCTCGTAAATATTATGTGTTTAATTATATTCCATATATAGATAGCCTGCGGTAATGTAGCCCTATGTTAATATTTTGAGAACACTTGTTAATGGAAGCATCAAATTTAGTATACCAGTGGTGACACAGTATAAATGGTTGTAGTTTCTATCTGTCTGGTGTTGCTAGTTAGGTCTCACTATCTGTATTGCAGCAATGCTTGTACTGCTGTAGTTGTTTTTTGTTTTTGTTTTGGTGAATAAACACCACCTGCTTTTGGTATAGCTTACCATCACCTTGGCCTCACTTTCTATTGCATCATCCGGCTGTTAAATGGTCATTCTAACAAGCTATTTCATGAAGCTGGGGCCCACACTGCAGTAACATGATGATGAGCGGTGGAAAGAAAACTGCATAAGATGACCCAGATGAAGAAACTTGCTCATCAGTTGACCCGGATATCATGGCAGAGGTTAAAGCTGAAGAGAAGCTGGAGGAGATAGCAGGTCTGGTGAAATCTCTCATTAGATCTCAAGCAGTGAGAGATCAACAAATGGAGAAATAGTTCTCTCATCAAGAGTTGCGATAGAAAAGTATGCAGCATCATTTTTCCCAAATACAGCAGCAAGTAAACATAATGAGAGAAGAACACAGACAAGCGCAGCATGACACACAGGAGAAAGGCCAGCCTCCAGGGAAGAAATAATGACGATGATAATGGTGGTGATGATGATGGTGGCAATGATGATGATGATGATTCTGGTGAGATGACCAGCCAGATGAGTCAAGGTTTCAGACCATTGAGGGAAATTCTTGCCCACAGGGAGCCCAAATTGCTGCCATTATCCACAGGGGATGACATTGAACACTTCCTGACCATGTTCGAGACAATGGTCCATGTATGTCACTAGCCCAAAAATGGATGGGCTGTGCGTCTTGTTCCCTTGCTCGCCAGTAAAGCTCATAGTGCCTCTGTTCTGATGGACATAAAAGACGGAAAACTACGACAAAGTAAAAGCAGCAATTTTGACAAAATATGAAATCACTCCTGATACCTACGGAAGACAATTCTGGTCCCTGAAGATTGAGCCTGGTGAGACTCTATGAGAGCCGTATGCTTGTCTGAAGGACCTGTTCTCTAAATGGGTCAAGTAATAGCAATATCAGAGACTATTATCCTTGAACAGTTCCTTAGAATGGTCACTCCAGAGCTGGAAATCTGGATCAGAGAGCATGACTCCAGCACAGCAGAGGAAACAGCTTGACTTGCAGAGGTCTTCACATCAGCTAGAAAAGGGAGCCGGAATGCCACCTTTGGCTGGGAGAACTACCAAGCCCGTTCAAGTAAGGCCACTGGAGATGAACAGGGGTCTGGTCGGCCACACATTAGAGGTTTTTCCAGTAATCAGCAGTTTACTCCCCAAGCCCCAAGCCATGCTAAAAAGCCTCCACCTAGATCCTCCAAACAGGAAGTCAGGTACTACCATTGTAATGGTTCAGGTCACACCAAACAATTTTGCCCAGCCTTTAACCACACCAAACCATCTCTCATGTGTTCAGTTCCAAGGCCAACCAGGGTAGACACAATAAGGCAGGCCAAACAGCGCCAGTCCTGATCAATGAGAAGGAGGTGCATAAGGAGGATTTAGTTGACACAGCATGCTTCCAGATAGTAGAATGTCTAGTTTGATCCCAAGGGAAAGGTGGAGTGAGGATAGTTCAAGGATAAGCTGCATTCATGGGGATAAACATGTTTACCCCACAGCTGAGGTCTATCTGGCAGTAGGAGGCCAGACTTTTATTTTGTCTGTAGCATTAGCTCCAACATTGCCAGATTCAGTCCTTCTTGGTAATGATGCCCCCACACATTTTGACCTCATGCACCAGTCATTTTGTAAATCTGACATGAGCAGTAGTGCAGTTCAGAACTCAGAGGCAGATCTCAGGGAGCCACCAAATGAAGTTGAGTTGGAACCAGCCACACTGCCGGCCAAACCCAGTAATGTCATCACAAGAACTCAGACTCACTGAGGGTTGCCTTTCTTTGGGATAGAGTGGGAGGCAGGTCAAGTAAAACCTACCAAATCACAAGTGCAGAAAAGGATGGAAAAGCTGATAGGTGTGCCAAGGAAAGGGACAGAAGGTCCTTCTAAACTACCCAGTCTGCTAGATTTTGACATTACCCCAGATGCAGAGACATTACAAAAACGGGACTCTGCACCGAAACAGTGGTTTGAAAAGGTGACAGAGGTTGAGGGGGTTGAGCAGAATAACCCACGCTGTCTAGAATGATGCCACCTATGTAATGAAAGGGGGCCTTCTGTGTCAGCGGAAGGAAAAGCAGGAGGCTTTAGCGGTGCCACAACAGTTGAGACACAAAATCATGGAGTTAGGTCATTCAATTCCATGAGCAGGTCACATGGCCTTCCAAAAGACTTTGAACAGGATTGCAAGTTGTTTTGTTTGGCCAGGGATGTGGACCCGAGTCTCTCAGTTCTGTAGTTCTTATGAAACATGCCAACTTACCTCAGCAAAGGGAGTAGCACGTGCACAACTGTAATCTTTGCCGATCATAGACACACTGTTTTAGAGATTAGGCATGGACATAGAAGGACCATTGGAAAAAAGTCCCTCAGGCCACCATTACATAATAGTTACATGTGACTATGCAACCTGCTATCCTGAAACCTTCCCTCTCAGGTCAGTCAAAGCCAGTAGCGAACCATGCATTTCAGACCTAGGCCTTTCATTGAGACATCACCTCCTCATAATTACCCAAAGACAGCCGTCATATCGCCATGCTACAATGTTTTAGTTGCAAAAGTGGTTATCATCACAATCATCACCATCATCGTTATTTGACACTTTTCATTTTCACAATAGCGACATCGTGTGGCAACATGGTGTAACGTACAGCCTTACTGGAAGTAATCCCGCTGGGCATATACTATCAAGAAACTCGACAAACACATCCCAGCCGGGCCGCTGGGCATAAAAACAATCAAACATTTGACTCACCAGTGTTGTCTATTTGAAGACAAAATACATTCTCCTTTCTTTCTGGATGAAACGGTCGATCACACAGTCATAGAGCACTCCTTTGGCTTTTAAATAAGACAAGACAGGTTTTGGAAGCCTGTGTGGTTCCATGACCCCTTCTCTGACGAGAAAAGCAAGCCCGCCCAGCAGTAAAGTTTTCCGCTTTGCTCGGATCCAGTGAGCCATGGGTACTTTTCGTAGGTGCTTGCCTGGAAATGCTGCACATACATCTTCCCCAGTTGGGTCAGAGCCGCTAACTGTGGGGTTGGTCTGCCCATCTCCACAATCCTTTGCTTTCCCCCAAACGATCATCTTGAAAATGGTGTGACTAATAAATCTGCCACCACATCATTCAGGAGTTCTCCTTGAGACATTATTCTCATTCACGGCTAGCTAGCTTAGCTAACTAAATCAAAAACACAAACGCTAGCTAACATTAGCCACCAACTACCATGACCTAGGCGCTGCTGCTGATTGGCTGAACAATCGGTCACATAGGCTGTATGCTGCGAAGGCCCTATGGCCTTGCGAGTATAAAAGAATACGCCCATCCGCTACACATCAAAATCTGATTGTTTGAGTAATCTATCAATCCAGTATTAACACCTAACTTATTTAGATAGCGGAGACCTTCACTCGAGATGCCGAAGGCGCTGGCAGGAGGAGTCTTCTCACACGGTTAAAACAGAGGGAAAAAGCTGATTGGATGATTATTTTTTGGCTGAGAGACTGCAAGCAGAGCCTCCCGAATTCATATGTGTAGTCGAAATCGAAATGTAATGTGATATTAACAGATTGATTAGAAGATTGTATTATATTCGCCGCAGGTCAAAGCCAGTCAGGTAGTAAACTGCCTCTTACAGCTCTTTTCCAGGGTAGACATACCTAAGGAGGTTCAAACAGACTGGGACAAATTTTTTGTCCAAATTTTTGCAGCAGCAGGTTTACCACTTGTTAGGAGTGAAAGGCATTAAGACCACCCCTTACCACCCCCCAAACGGAGGGGCTGGTGGAGCACTACAACCAGACACTGAAAAATATGCTGTCTAAGTTTGTCTCCCATACAGGTGCTGACTGGGACAAGTGGCTGCCATATTTGTTGTTTACCTACCGTGAAGTTCCCCGAATGTCAACATGTTTTTTTTAGTCATTTGACTGTTGTATGGCCACCAGGTGAGAGGGCCGTTGCACCTTATGAAAGACTACTGGGGAAGCCCAAATCCAGGAGGAGAAAATGTGGTGGCACATGTGGTCAAAATGGGAGAGACTAGAGGAGATGACAGTGCTCTCACATGAAAAAATGAGGTCTGTTCAACAAAACCAGAAAACCTGGTATGATTGGAAGGCCAGAAAGAGGGTCTTCAATCCAGGTCAAAAGGTACTGTTACTGCTGCTAACCAGTGACAGTAAGTTGCTGACTAAATGGCATGGATCTTACGACATCGCCAAATGAGTTGGTAAGGTCACATTTAAGCTATATATGCTAGACAAACTTAAAAGGTGCTAATTTCTATCTGTCTGGGTTAATGGTTTAGGTCTCACTACCTGTATTGCTGCGGCGCTTGTACTGCTGTAGTTGTTTTTTTGTTTTTTTTGGAGGGGGTTTGGTTTTGGGGAATAAACACCGCATGGTTTTGGTACACCTTACCATCGCCTGGCATCTCTTTCTATTGCATCATCCAGCTGCTAATTGGTCATTTTAACCATAATGAAAGGAATTGTAGAGGAAATGAGGGAAAACAGAGGAGAGGTGCTCTCCCGTGCTGTCAAATATATTATGCTGACAACGTCTTACTGCTTGTTTTGCTGTTATCTTAGCCTTCAGCCACACATCAGAGATGGTGGAGGGGTAGTGGCTTGGCGGTGCTGCAGCAAGCTACCCCTCAAGCTTCCTGACAGCTCAGTCGATGCATTTAATCAACCAAAGGCATGCCAAGGAAAACAGGGTCTGCATCAACGAAGTGCAGATGCGTTGATTCATCTCAACCCCAACCATAACAATCTACCTATTTTGCCTTTTCTGGAGCACACACACACACTCACATGCATCCTTTCAGCATGACACAGAGAGATAACCTGTGAGAAGAGATATTGAACAGGGATTGCAGTGGCAACACCAACACATTTTTCAAAGCATGTCAGTGTACTTCTAATCGGGCTGGTTGGAAATTGTCTGGCTCTCCTGTGTAATCTAGCGAATCCTTATTTCAAAGGACACTCATGTCCTCCACTTGTGGTCATTATGAAATAATTGCTGAGTAAAAAATGTCAGGCTGAAAAAAAGTTTCACGGCTCAGCTACAAAGCAGGCTACAGAGCTCCTTTGATCTGCATTTGCCTGAACAGATTTGGGAGCTCCTCGCCAAATCATTAAAATGAAGTATGAGGTCCTAAATGCTTGGTCTCTGTCTCACTTTCACTGTATCCTTGCGGTATGATAAAAATGAGCAATAGATGATGTCGTTGCCCTTCATGGGAGAGTAACTTCTCCCAGAAGCTTTCTCTTAGCCATAAAGTGTGTTGGTATCCCTAAGGTATGGATAGACAGGGGTATACAGGTTTAGATGAAGCATTCTTCAACTTGCACCGGCCTTGTTGTCCCCACACACACAAACACACCCCCACACATGTATGCACACAAAGGTACAAAATCACACCCCATACATGAAAAAACACATACCCATGTTATCATGCATCATTCATTCTGCCCTTCAAGGCCGCACAAGCTTTGGTCTTAGCTGAACTCTGTCCCCCCTGAATCAGCCTTTCGCTTTCTTGTCCTTACTCCTCGACTTAACCTCCCTTTGACCCAATCTCCCAAAGGTTTTCAGGAACGATAAATCTCACATGTACTTTCTTTCACATAAAAAAAAGACTATCGGCAAAGATAGATAGGATGCATTGTGGATATGAATTGTAAGATTACACTTCACCTTACATCATTTCTCAGTCCTGCTCTATCTGTCCTCCCTTTGCCTAAAAAGGGCTGATGAAGGCAGCGCTGCAACCCTTTAGAGTTCCATATTCCTTCCATCGTCCCTCGCCTAGGCTCAGCATCGTTAACTCACCGCAGGCTTAATTGGGCTGTGTCTAATAACTGGGGCCCCTGGGGGCTTCACTAATGAATAGAGAATATAATTAATGCCACAGTGATGGATATTGGCTCTGAACCTTCAGGCGGGACCTGTTCAACACTCCATTTCTTCTCTAACTTCAAGTCTCTCTTTCTCGCTCTCTCTTTCTCCCTTTCTCTCTCTCTCTCCTTTGCTCTCTTGCTTTACATGCTCCACACCTCTTCCAAAGTCGGCTCACTGCTGAGTCCATTGGATAAATGACTAGAACATTTGCCTTGTATGTTCACCAAAGTTTCACCCCGTTGGGCTCTGCTCCACAATAATTACTGTTATGAGAGGTTATCAGTGAGCAGATTCTCTTCTTAGATAGTTGATTGAGTCAAGCATTGGAATTGGCAAGCACAATATTGATTTTAGTCCCATTGCTGTAAGCATTGCTTTTGTGTGCATCACATCTGCTCTTGATGGCTCTTTGTTATAAGTGTGCTTGTGGGTGTGTGTGTGTGGATAGCTGGGTGGGTGTTCATGCTGTGTCAGCGTTTGTGTCAACAGGACGTCGAGGTGAATCCAGTAAAACGAAAGAATGACCAGCTGCTCTGGCTCTCAGCGAGCACACCCACAGTCATCCATCCATCTGTCCAGTGCTCTGTCACACCTCACAGGAGCAGGCTGATAGAGTTACGCTCAGTCAGTCCCCTTGTCTTCCCTTTCGATGTCTTTCTGCTCTGAGCTTGATGACCTCAATCTTACCTTCAGTTCCATCCTTTCCCTCCCCTGTACCTCAGCATACAATTTGATTTTACTCGGTTACACCCCTGTTTCTTCCCCTGACCTTACCTTCCTCTGGGCTGCTCGGTGCAGAGACAGAGCTGGACCAAGGATGTGGGTTGAAAGAGGGACAGAGGGAGGGAGAGAAAGAGGGAGAAAGAAAGAAGGGAAAGAGTGAGAGAGGGAAAGAACAACTAAAAGACAGAGAAAGAGGAACAGTGAGATAGACATCAAATAAGACAGGGGAGAGAGAGTAAGAAACAAAGATAGAGACAAACGGACAGAGAAAGACAGATCTATTCATTTTCTCCTCTCCTCTCTCAGAGTAGCTAGGTTCATTTCAGAAGGCCTCCAGGCAGACCAGTGTGCCCATGATGCACCACTGCCCCCTGGAAAACAACAACTTTGACAGCACCGAAAAAGTACCTCTACGGAAAAACGGACCTTTGTCCAGGTCAAAGATGAATATTAGTCATCAGTCTCAGGATTAATCCCTGAAACTGCAGACATGTTACATATTGTTGGCATTATTATGAAACCACTGCTTGTGTTAGAACAGGGACTTACATTGTAGGAATAGACCTCCCCTAGTGGTTTAAACCGGTACTTTACCTGTTCGATTTCTTACAGAAGAACTGAGAGAAAGAAGTGCACCTGCCGAGTAAACTAGAAGTGATGATCGTGTGGGCACAAAATAAAAGGGCAGCGGGACAGAATGAGGAGAGAGAGAGAGAGAGAGAGAGAGAGAGAGAGAGAGAGAGAGAGAGAGAGAGAGAGAGAGAGAGAGAGAGAGAGAGAGAGAGAGAGAGAGAGAGAGAGAGAGAGAGAGGAGAAAAAAACAGTGGAATTGTCAGATGGGGGCAGGCTAGAAAAAGGAGAAGAAAGCTGAGGAAAGCGGTATAACAAGGTGTGCTTTGCAGCTGGGCTTAGCTGGGGTATAAAGTGAGGGTGACATCTGAGCAATGGCAGCACAGAGACCTGGAGGCCAGGAGGCACTGTGCTAATGGCCAGAGGAAACAGCAATTGACAAATAGCAGTATAGCTCTCCCTATATATCTTTGTACTGATGTGCGTTCAAATGGGGTTGTGTATAGCTACTATGTGGATGTGTGTGCCTAAGTGTGCATTATGCATATTTGTGTTTTTGTGAGTCCATCTGCAGTTGCTATAGTGCTCCTTCTCTTGACTGACAAGCCATTAATGAACATAAAATCCTACATATTTATCAGCCTGACAGACTAAGCCTAACCATTATGTTAAAAACATTAGCAGGCTGCTGGATTTATGACATGCAAGGTTCCCCTTCCAGTTGGTTAAAATGACTATAAATGGATTAAATTAAGTATGCAAGAATCTTGTTATTTGACTGACGTAGAGGAAAATCCTACTGCTGTACTGGGTTCACACCTGTAATTTCACAAAGAGGGTTTGCGGGCACTGCACTGTATGTTTTTACTGCCAATGCTACACAATTAATGATTAGCAGGACAGTAGATGTTCCTATGGGATGATAATGATGCCACTGAATAAAATGAATATCACTGAAAGAGATTTGATTTACATGAAAGAAATGGTAATGGTGAATTTAATTCTGGCAGCAAAGCAGATACTATTGCTAAGGAGAAAGACGTATGCTTTCCTCAACACAAAGTAGACAGTGCAGAGGTAATTTGTGTTTGCATGTGCGCACACACACATACACACCCACACACACACACCCACCCACACACACACACACACGCACACACACTACCGTTACCTTCATTCAGTTCTAAATGCACACAAATACAGTGCAGAAAACTCAAATTTACTCTTTCCCCCTCCCAATCGTTCACTCTCTCTTTGTGTTCTTCTTGTCACCAAGGAAATCTGTACTGACTCGAGCAGGAGAACATTAGTTAAGCAGCAGAGCGGTATCAACATAAATACATTTTTTGGCTTGTTTTCAATTTTCAGCATGCGTGCGCGCATGCATTTCTCCTGGATCGCCACTTTTCCATGGTGGAGACGCTTGCGTATACTAATGATCCCAAAAGCTATGCCCTCCAGAGCTTGACTCCTAGTAGGGTCGCCCAAGGTGGACTGGTCAAGGGGGAGTTTCCAGACAAAGGGCGATCCAACAAAGACCTCAACAGCGGAACTGGTGTAAGATGTCTTCAGGTTACAGTGTCGGTGAAGGTGGATGAAGGCTGCAATGGAGGTTGGTCTTCAATTGTCTTGGTTCTACATGCCATTGGACTCTGGCCACCCCCTGCCAAGGATCGTGTGGTGGCTGCAGGCACATCAGCCTCTCCACGTAAAAAGCTGTCATGCCCAAGCGTCGTCCTGCAAGGATCAACCCATAAACATCCTGGGTTAAAGCCCTGTGGCGATCAGGAAGAGGTGATGGGGGCAGGACAGTGAAGTCTGGCAAGCCCCTAGCCACAACCTGGCACACAGGTGGTGGGCGTATGATCAGTCACTAAGCCCTGGGACTGAGGCAGATGGGCTTCTCGGCTGCTGCACCCATGACTGAGGAGCCCTATTTAGGAGCTGCTCTGCTCACCCTAGTTGGGGAGGGGGCTAGAAAAGGTGCCCTAAACATAGTCTGCCTCATACCTCCTGTCTGGACCATCACATCCAGAGGGATCACCACCATGCAGTTAGAAACAAAAACTCATATTTTGGAGCCTGGAACATACGAAGCTTCATAGACAATCAATCCAGCAATCGACCTGAACGGCGTACTGCCATCATCACCTGAGAGCTCAGAAGATTCTGGATTGATATTGTCACACTCTCTGAAACCCAACTGGCTGACCAAAGGCAGCTGAAAGAGGAGAAGGGGTGTTTACACTTTCTTCTGGAAAGGAAAAGCAGCTAATGAGCCGAGGAGCCACGGTGTGGGCTTTGCCATCAAAAACGGCCTCATTTGCCACCTTGCTGAGCTTCCTCTGGGCATCAATGAATGCCTGGTGACAGTACGACTGGCGCTTGTAAATAACCAAAGCATTACTGTCATCAGTCCATGTGCTCCAACACTTGACTCACAAGATGAAATAAAGGAGACCTTCTATGCCGACCTGGACAATGTTCTCACCAAAGTCCCTAAGGAGGGTAAGCTAATCCTGATTTCAGTGCCAGAGTTGGATGAAATTACAACGTGTTGAGAGAAACCCATTCACATTGTCCTGCATTAAAAACTGCTGTTGCTCTTTTCATCAGTATGCTCCCCCATGACCACACACACACACACACACACACACACACATACACACACATACACACACTGGCATGCATTAACAAACACTGTAATACAGCATGAACATACAGAAATAACACACGCCTGTCTTTTTTCCATCAGAACGTGTTTCTTAGGAAGATATTCATGAGTCAAGATCTTCAGACATGACAGAAAAAGCCTACACTGAAAGTGAAAGAGAAACCAAGTGAAATTTTGTATCATGAGAGGAAGAGTAGAAAACACACTGAAAAGCCAATATAGACACTCAAAATACACACCCAAACACATGCAAACATTCACACACACACACACACACACACACACACACACACACACACACACACACACACACACACACACACACACACACACCTCTAACCATTTAAGAGGACTGAAGAGTTCACGGTATTCACATTTGCAGGGGAACTAGAGCATATGGTGACAGCTGAGTGGTGGTAGCATCCAAAGGGACTCAGTGATGTGCAGTGGAGAGGAACACTCCTCAGTCAAGGTCTTGGACTCATGGGAAAAACACTTCAGGATCTTCAGAGTTCTCTAAAAGGTTTTTCCGTTTCAAAACAAATGATCTGGGACAGGGGTAAAGATTTTGTGGGATTTTTTTTTTCACAGTCTCATCTCTTGGTGAGTTTTATCCTTCCAGTCTAGCTGATTAGGTAATTAGGCTTCTGCTAGGTGATTGAGCTGCTACTACTGGATATTGATGCAAGATATAAAGCTATACCCATGAAGATTTGCTTTCAAACAAATGTCCTTTCTGATACTTTCTGTTACTGGCATATGTAGTAATACAATAGCCAATCAATGAATAATGAAATCACAGACACTTTTGTATTTAGATACTCTTGAGCAATATTCCCCATGGGGGGAAAAAATTATATGGTGACTAACATTTTTTGTCTTCACCATAGTTGTGAAGACATTAAATTACAGGTATCATTTTTTTTTTGTGATATCTGACATATCTGATTGTTAATCACAAATTGTGACAAGCAGATGCAGCAGACAAAGCTAGTGGAGGACCTTCACCAACAGATGCTGCAACATCAATTGCTAAAACTCAGGTCAAACACGTTTTTACTCTCTGTGGTGGTTAAGGTGATCACACAACATAACTAGTGACCATAGGAGCCTTAACGTTACTTTAGGCCTGGGGCTATGGACGTTTTGGAGGACCCCCCCCCCCCCCGCAAATAACTACAGCAATGGTACAAATAATCTGGTCCTAAAAAACAAATTAATAATAAAATAATTAACAAGATGCATGACGGCTCAGATAAAAAAAATGAAACTGCAAAAGAATGTCATTCCACATAATGGCAAGATGGCGGCGGGAAATCACATTTTTAGCAGCCTCACCCAGTACCGTCCATGCAGTGTCTTTGTCCACATCTGTGTCTGTCTTCATTTGATGGCTGGGAGAGCTTGGTCTGCTGCGGCCTGTGGGCGCAGGGACCACGGCCCTGCCCGGAGCTGCAGCCGAGGATGTAACACCGAGGGCGGTCTGACAAGACGTGGAAGCGGGGCAGGCTAAGCTAACTGCTAGCCCATGCAGACCGGCAGTTCCGACAGTCATCCTGGCTGGCGTTCGTTCCCTTGGACAGTGATTTTTTTTTATTTTATTTTTTAGTTTGGATATATGTGTTAGTTTGGATATATGTGTAAATGTAGCCATAATGGTGCATACAGTTCATTGATACATTTCATTGATGCTTGGTTGATATACATTTTATACAGTTATTTACATTTCATATTAACGGTTGATTCCATGGTTGGTTTGTACGTTGTTTGTTCGTTGGTTGTTGGGTGACACATGGTTTGATTTGTTTGTGATTGTTCCCGTGTGTGCATTTGGGTCTTGTCTCGCGTTGTTTGGGAGACGTGCTTTCGCCTACTTTTCCAGTCGCGCACTTCCGCCTGCTTCCTAGCGGGATGATGCATGGACTGTCAGGTGGCCCGCGTCTTTTCTCCTTGTTCGCGGGCATCATGGGTTAATGTTTGTCACGGAAGCTATAAGGACATCAAAGACAATCATTGCAAGTGTAACCGGTTATTTTCTTGCCCGGTGTGGGATTCGATACCGGGGGTACTGCACCACAAGGCGACATCACTAACCGCTCGGCTAAAGGGTCAGACCCGTTAGCTAGGGGCAAACGTGTCTTATTAGTAGTTTACAGTCGTCACCCTCCCCGGAAGCGCGCCCTCGCGCTTTGTTATTCCCGCGCTCCGAAGAGACTTCTGAGGATCTGCACACTTCCGGATCCCACCGCTGCCACCAATGTAACCGGTTATTTTCTTGCCCGGTGCGGGATTCGATACGGGGTGTACTGCACCACAAGGCGACACTAACCGCTCGGTTAAAGGGTCAGTAGTAGGGTTAGTAGTTTACACAAGTTTCATGGACAATTCCCTCATTCTGGCATGCAGCCAACGAGGTACGTTATATATGTTATATGTAGCCCACGTTATGTGCGGTCTGATTTTATGTTAATTGTGCTAATTGTATTGTTTCATGTATACAGTTTTCACGGTGTTGATGGAGATTTGGAGAGTTCATTAAACCTGTTCAAGAAAGCTACTTGTGTTCACCGTGCCTTGGGGGATTTACAATATGTGTTAGTTTGGATATGTGTGTTCTTGTAGTTCTTGTAGTTTTGGGATATGTGTTTTTGTCTTTGTGTAGCCCGTGGAATTAGATACCACACAGGACACAATTACTTCCGGGGTTCTTGTAGCTTTAATTTTATTGTTTGAACCTTCGAATGCAGATCGTTTTACTGAGTGCATACATTCCTGTGTCTTTCGAGCAAACAGCTCATAAATGTTCACAGATGTGGCAAGTTTAACAGAAAAGATTTTAAAAAAAGGGAAATAATAAATACAAAATACGGTGCAAAATACGGCAGTGGACTATGTACGTTAAACAGGGTTTAACAAAGACATGTGGAACTTCCTGAAGATCGCGCAACTTCTCACTCTGTCAGTTACCTTTAAACAGAATTCAAATGCATATAAAACCTTTACATCCCAAATACAATGGCATGGTGTGGCTTTATTCACGCCAACATTACCTTGTCATGCCTGCAATGGCGAACAGCGGTCGACGGCTCGCGCCCAAAATCACCGAACATCAACTCCAGTAGCGTCTAAATCAAACCATCTTGTCAAATTACCGACATGCAATATTGTTTGGAATAATGTTACAGGTATATTTCACAAGATATTTACCCTTACTTACTACGGAGTCAGAGCACCGTCACACCGCAATCTTCAGGCGCTCCACACAAGAAAAAAAGAAAGAATACCCAAGATGCACTTGGATAACTTGCACGGAGTTACAATAAAAGTCCGCCACTGCCACTTACTGGTCAAAACATGCAATGACAACCAAAACTATAAAAATACACTCACAATCTGCCTCACAATTTAAATACATCAAATGACATTTTACATGGCTTGACAGTGTAACAATTACATATATTAACAGTTAAACTATACTAAATTTAAGTGGAAAATCATTTAACATATTTAACAGATTTACCACCCGGCTACATTTGTGTTGCACTGTTGTGGGCTGGGGGAAATGACAAATAAAATGTTCCTGATTTCGGATAATACAGAGAGAGGCTTTGTCCATTTTCTCTTGAAGTTGCTTCTATAAACAAAAACAAAAAAGCTCCGTCACGTATATTACAAGGCTGTCATGTGCATTCGATTGACTAGCTTGCCACAAGTTCCAGATGCATGTCTCCCTTCACAATATGCCACATGGCAATTTTAATTCAGCCCCCTGTGTCAATGGACAGCAACAAATAGTAAATGCAGTGCCCTCCTAATCAGTAAACAGAATATGACACTCATCAATATAATACAATACATAAACAATAAGTCAAGAGCCTCCGGGTAGCGTAGCAGTGTATTCTGTTGCCTACCAACACGGGATCGCTGGGTCGAATCCCCGTGTTATCTCCGGCTTGGTCGGGCATCCCTACAGACACAATTGTCCGTGTCTGTGGGTGGGAAGTCAGATGTGGGTATTTGTCCTGGTTGCTGCACTAGTGTCTCCTCTGGTCGGTTGGAGCAGCGACCAGGACGGCTCAAAAAGAGTGGGGTAATTGGCCAGATACAATTGGGGCGAAAAAGCGGCAAAATTAAAATAAAAAACCCTATAAGTCAAGACAAAGCTAGGTTATCAGCAAGGCTCAACGTTTTCGGTTTTTACCGATTTTCACCGAAAAATACCCAGATTTTTTTAAAAGGAGCAGATCGGTTTAAACTGATTTTCACCCACATCTTATGTTTCCACTGATCCAGAAGTTGTTCCTGTTCGTGTGAGGTTATGTAACAGTGTCCTCTGGTGGCGAAATTCGGCATGCTGGATGGCTTTGAAAAATAAAAAAGGAAAACGCTGAGCCTTGGTTATCAGACAAGTAGGCCTGTGTGCACAGCGGCAACACGAGAAGATCAGTCTTCTCAATTAACAACCTGCAAACATCACAAGCGAAGAACTGGTATAAAAAGCACATATTGGCTTACCTTCAGAAGTGCTTTCTTCTGGTCTTCTTTACTGCAAACTCCTTGATTATGTCTTTAAAATCCAAGGCCAGAAGAATGCCATGCTCGATGGACATTAAGGTGAGGTGGCTCAGTCTTTCTTGCTGCATAGTTGACCGCAGTCCACTTTTAACAATGTTAAGTTTAGAGAAAGATCGCTCTCTGCTTCTGTCGGTGACTGGATTGGTAAGGAATAGAGGTAGTGCTATGTCTGTATTAGGGAACACGTCTGCAATTTTCTTCACCTTTTTGAGCAGTTGAACTGCTGATGTGTTCACCTCATTGTGCACTAACTGCCCGATTGATGATTTGATCTCTGTGACTTCCCTGGCCCAATATTGTTCATTACGATGCTGCAAATACATAATATTACAATTTTAAGCTCATGTCTCGTGAGGCCCCTGGTCCTCGGTCAGAGTCCGGGGGCTTAAGCCCCGGTAAGCCCGTGCATTAAGGCACCCATATTGGTGATGCTATTGTATTTCAAATGGCTTTTGGGTAGTCAAAGCCTAATGCAATTATCGATATCAGCATAGGTGTCAGTAAGTTTGACAAAAATTATGTCTTTAAGGATTGTCACTTTCCAGTTGCCAATTTCTCTTGATTTATATCATCTGCGTTTATGTACTTGTGTGTGTGTGTGTGTGTGTGTGTGTGTATGTGTGTGTGTGTGTGTGCAAGACACCTTCAAAATCTTCCTCATGTGTGTCACTTGCTGGGTTTATGTATCTTCATTTGCACATCCTCCAGTTTGTAAGATGCAGTATTCCCTACTTTGATCTCAGAGGTGAACTTCTCAGCGATGGCCATTGTGCCCATCGATCAAATATTATTGAACCGTGATCCCATCTCTGCTCAGTTGTCATGACAACATTATAGAATGCTCTTATTCCAACCATCTCATCTTTATTCCTTCATTCATTCATTATCAAAACCGCTTATCCTTACTCAGGGTCGTAGGGCTGCTGGAGCTTATTCCAGCAGTCATTGGGTGGCAGGCAGGGAGACAGCCAGGACAGGTCGCCAGTCCAACACAGGGCCGACACACACACATGCACACACGCACACATTCACACCTAGGGACAATTTAGTGTGGCCGATTCACCTGACCTGTATGTCTTTGGACTGTGGGAGGAAACCGGAGCACCCATAGGAAACCCATGCAGACACAGGGACAGCATGCAAACTCCACACAGAGGACGACCCGGGATGACCCCCAAGGTTAGACTACCCCGGGGCTCAAACCCAGGACCTTCTTGCTGTGAGGTGACCACGCTAACCACTGTGCCACCGTGCCGCCATCTCATCTTTATAATGGAGGATAATACTTTCAGTTGAAAATCCAATTAACACCATTGGACCAAACGGAGAGACCGTGTGTTGGTCTGTGTTGAAGTGGAGATCCAATCAGAGAAAATGGCCGATGAAAGGTGTACGGTGAGATTCTACATTATGTATGGAAGATTTCAAGATTCAAGATTTAGTTTACTGTCATTTTCATTGTGTACCTGCGCACATAAATAAAAACAAAATGCCATTTTTTCCAGCCCACAGCAGTGAAACAGAGAAGATAAAAATACACACCCAAAAATTCCCTAAAAATGATACCACTAAAAACATAGAACAAAACAAAAAGCACAAACAATTAAAAACACAGTCCATTAAAGTGCCATTTCAGTTTGAATGTTGACAGCTGGTGTCTGTCAACGAGTGACCAGCACTAATGGGGGGGGGGGTTAGAGGGTAGGTGAATGGGCATGACCGTGGGGGGGGGCACACAGTTTGTTAATAATCCTGACTGCTTGTGGGTAGAAGCTATTTAGCATTCTGCTGGATTTAGCACAGATGCTCCTGTACCTCTTCCCAGACGGCAGGAGGGAAAACGGGTGGTGAGAAGGATGGTGGAGATCCTTAATGATGCTGGAGGCTCTATGAACACAGCAATGATGGTAAATCTCCAACAGGAAGGGGAGAGGGGCACAAATGATCTTGCTAGCTGTCTTCACCGTCCTGTTCAGCTGGTGTTGTTCGATCACTTTGCAGTTACCGAACCAGGAAGTGAGACCGTAGAATGCTTTCAATGGTGCCCGTCGAAGGTGGTGAGGACTGGAATGGGGATGCTTGCCCTTTTAAGTCTCCGGAGGGGATTGAGCCGCTGTTGAACCTTTTTAACAATGGCCAAGGTGTTAATGGTTAGTCTACATCACCCAGTCACTTTTCTTGAACAAGGTTATGGTACTGACCCATTGTTTCCCTTTTGGTGTTCACTTCACCCACAAGAACAAAACAAAAACTAATCACATTTATCTCCTGATTTTCTGCCTCCATATCTTAAGAACAAATGACTAGACTTTGGTGATACATTTTATTATCACTGACATTATGAGGTTTACACTTTTTATTGAAAGGTCAGATCAGTTCATTTGGATACAATGTTTACTGACAGATATGTTTCATCACTCAACTAACTGACATCTTCAGTCTAAACTGACTGCAGGTATCCCCACTCCTTATAAACGATACAGTACAATACAGATGTATAATGACCGAAACCAACAACCAGTTTCATATGCAAATATGGGTGGGACTATTAATTAAGAGCTTCAAAGGCCATGTGTACTATTCAGAGGACTAGGAAATGTTGCAATCCCAGCATCGTAAGATGGCAGCAGATGTATAATGACTGAAACCAACAACCAGTTTCATATACTAGAGTTACAATGGCAATATGTACTATTCACAGAGGATTTGGGAATGTTTGCAATCACAGCATCGTAAGATGGTGACAAATGCACTCTTAGTCCCCCCCTTGGTTCAGGGATGGGCGTTCCCTCTTCACATAGATGGCCTCTTTGACTTCCCGTTCAAACCAGCGTTCCACCCTATCAAGGATGTGCACATCCTCATCCTTGAATGAGTGGCCACTTGCCTGTAGATGGGTGAGGACTGCTGAGTCCTGGCCAGAGCAGACATCAAGACACTTTTTTATTGGTGACAGCATCCAAAATCAAAGTGGAGTGATGATGGTACATGAGTTAAAACTGTTGTGACGGTCATGACTTGCCTTACTATAAACTGGCCTTGATGCTTACTTGGATCTATCTGGCTCTTTAACCTCCAAAGCAGCCAATCCACAACAAGAGACCCCAACCTGCAGCAACAGACTTTGGACCTTCACATGGCTCTTCTCCTTGCTCAAAGACCCTCTCGATCTCAGCCGAGTTCGAATCTAAATCGGGCACTGAACTGAGTTTTAACTCAGCCAAACCAATCATGCTAAAAGCACAGTTACCCTACAGCGACGACAAATGCTGCCGGGCCTCCATCCACACCAGATGGCCATAGCGCCAAATCCATTCCGCTCCATTGCTCCAGCGAGCATCGCAGCTGATAACCTTGCGAGCTGGCCAGCAACCTCCATTTGCCTAATGGACTTGTGCTAACCAATCTCATGTTTACTTCATAACCAACTCTTTCATTTACCTCAGAGGGTAGGTGCGATGATCGAGTCCTTTCAGCTATTTGAACCGAAGCCATTTGATTTGTTGATATAATCATCTACCTGATATTGCCTCATTCAGACATATTAATTTCCTGTCCAATCCACAGATGTATTCATTCCTTTCATCTTTTTTCATTTATTTTATTAATATCTTTGTGCTATTATTTTCAGTTTAATTTCTTTCGTTCGTTCGTTATATTCGATTTGTTTTACATATTCTTTGTTAATAAGTCCCAACTTTGATGAAACGATGGCTTGTGTGCAGCTTGATATTGTTATTTTGGGTTGGATAATTCAGAAATCAATGCTATAGTTGAACAGCACCTTTAGACTGTAAGAGTGATTCAAGAGAGAAATTTTAACTGGAACAAGCTGGTCCCCTGAAAGTGATCTTAATTTTAATTAAGTACATTGTCTTACTTTAATCACATCCACATGCTACAATATAGATAATTCATTTAATGATAAAATGTACTATTATTCAGAGAGAGGACTCGCTGGTCAGAGAGGAATCGGTGCATCCGAGGACCATCAGTTCCTAAAAGGCTTTAAACACAATGTGCCTGGTGTTCCTCTGACAGTTCATCTGTTATTTCACAAGAAGATAATACAGAAAAGGCAAAATCTGGCGCCTAACCGGAGAGGTTTTTCCAAGTACAGAGCAGAGATGAATCATTTGAAAATGGCCCACTGTTTGCACACTGTTTTTGCAATTGCTCCCTAACCTATTTTCATCTCGGTAGTTGCTTCAGGTATATATAAAAAAAAAGGTTCTAACTCACAGTGTGAAGCCTTTTGTCAAGCCATGTCTTGCAATGTATGTTGTCTGCCTATTCTGCCATTATTGTGTGATTGTTTACATCTGTGTGTTGGTATGATGTTCATTTGTATCTATGTGTGTGTGTGTGTGTTAGGATTAGGACCATGTGTGCATGCGTGTGTGCACGCACACACACACACACACACATATATATATAGATGTAGGATAAAAAAAATTTTTTAATACATAGCAGTAAAAGTTTGTTTTGTGCGTCGTGCACTCCACACTTCCGCTCCTCATTTGTTGAACACTTTTATCAACACCAATGACGACTTCCGAAAAGAAATGCTATATATATATATATATATATATATATATATATATATATATATATATAAAGATGTTGGGGGAAAAAAACCTTTAATGCATTTCAGTACAAGCTTGTTTCGTGCGTCACACACTCATCAGCTGCCAATGTGGTTAAACAACAAAGAAAAACCCAGTCAATAAATATTACGTTGTCCCACATCACACCCCTAATTTTAGTGGACAGCAACAAATGAGAGGATAGAAAAAATGTGAAATATTACAACCAATGGGGTAGGTAGTTATGATGCACAGCAACCAATGGCAGGATAGAAAACATTATAACCAATGGGCTAGGGGCTGGGGCTTGTTTTGAAAAAGCAACGATTTAAAGGGCCAGGGCACTGTTGAAATAGCATACAATTAAAATATAGCAAGGTAACGTCAAATGGGGTAATTTATGTATATCATACAGTGGAGTGGTGTTGGGGCACAGTTGGAAGGGCAGACACTTAACATACAAAAAAATATAACATCTAACAAATGTCACGTGTATCATCTAATGGAGGGGGGAAGGAATAATAAAGACATTGTTTTCCTTGTAATTACAAAGCAGATATCTTTTCTGTATCTACAGCTGGTGGTCAATTCGTTTCTACTATTGAAGGTGGACATATCAGGCTTGCAAATAATGAAATATTTCTCTGCCAAGCATAGGCTACATCTTTTGCTGTTAACTGAATATGCATTGCTCTTAATGAGGATTTTCCATGAAATAGAGTAATTAATATTCTTGTCAACCAATGACCAAATGTGGCGGCTTAAGGCCATTGAATTTCATGCATGCTCATACCTGAGGCTACTCATATGGGCGTTAAAAGGGCCCTCTGTTAGTCCAATGTAAGTGTCCACTTTGCAGTTGTCTTCTCTTGTCACTGATGGTTGGTAGATGACTCCCTCTGTCTGTCATTTTCCTTCAAGTGGGCACGATGCCTTAGCATGGCAGTTGCAGTTGGTGGTGTTTGGCTGTGTTGAGGGACACGGTAGAAATGAACTGGCCACCAGCTGTAGACACAGAAAAAACATCTGCTTTTTAGTTACAAAGAAAACAATGTCTTTATTACCCCCCCCCCCATTAGATTTTTATATATATATATATATTTTTTTTTTTTTGGAGAGTTGGTGTTCGTGTCAACCCCAGTTGGATTTGGATTTTTTTTTTCTGTTTTTGAGATACTTTATTAATCCCCGTGGGGAAATTATGCTCTGCATTGAACCCATCCTAGCTGTGTAGCTAGGTGCAGTGGAAAGCTGCAGCACCCAGGGACCAACTCCACTTCTTCTTTCCATTGCCTTGGTCAGGGGCACAGACAGGAGTACAAACCCTAACATGCATGTCTTTTTGATGGTGGGAGGAAACCGCAGTACCTGGAGGAAACCCACCGCAGACATGGGGAGAACATGTAAACTCCACACAGAGGACGACCTAGGATGACCCCCAAGGTTGGACAACCCCGGGGTTCGAACCCAGAACCTTCTTGCTGTGAGGCGACAGTGCTAACCACTGAGCCACCGTGCCGCCCAAAATGCATGCATACACTGGTACAGGTATGGATGAGTGACAGTCTGTGTGTACTGTACAATTGTGGCCAAAGGTATACGTAGGCACCAATGCATGTTTACAACTTAAAACATAACAATAATTAAAAACTGACAGACAGCAGTTAGTGGCTATGTTCACATTGCCACTAAGTAAAAGTAAGGCCGAAAATGTGTGTGAAAAAGTGCCTTTCAGGGGTGCTGAAGCACTTGTTGATATGGATAATGTTGTCATTGACTTGTGTGACGTGAATTTATGAAAATCTTTCTTTTTCTGGTATGTGAAATAAGCAAAAAAATAAGTGGAAATTGTAACTTAACAAAATAGTGTATAGCCTAGCCAATATGGCTTTTCATAAACTATTGTGTTCCCACACATCATCCTATCATATTTCTTCGTTATTTTTTTTTTATTATTCAGTTTATTTTGGACTGGTTTTTGTGATTGCTATGATTAATGTGTTGGAAATGGGCCCAAGCAGTGGGGATACATTTTTCCTCCATTTACAAGGTGATACCAGGAACTTTTGGGAGAGAGGAGAAGGGGAGTGCAACTAGTAAAACAACTAAAAATACTGACTGCTGGACACTTTGCTGTGTCATTGGAGTGCTAAAAAAAAAAGAGGCAAGCTCATGTTTGATTTGCAGCCCATCCTGCCGATCACACTGCGGCGTATGTCGGGCGTATGTCCCATTAGTCCTTGTTTTAGGAAGGGGTAAGAGAAGGAAGTCTGAGTACTCTTCAAGGAACATACTTTGGCAGCATCTCAGCAAAATATTCAGCAGCATCCATAAGAGGATTTAAATAATGTAAACAAAATAATGTAAGCTGTCTCCTTGGTGACAGTTAAAACCTTTGCCGCAGGATTTTGTATGAGTTGTAGTTACTCAAAAGCCTTTTTGGGAACCACAGAGACTAATGTAATACAGTAGTATTGCAATACTGTTGTCCAATCTGTGGGTAATGAATAGGTTTCAGTGTCTCCAGGGGAAAGGGAGAGGAATGGTCTAAGCTTTGAAATATTTTTAAGCAGTTAAAATGCAGCTTTAGTCACATCCCTTATGTGTGTCTCAGTTGTCACAATCCAGTATAACACTAAAATGTCTTGCCTAGGGTTTAATACCTTTCTGTTGTGAGCAGGTGTTTCAGTTATTGTCCCGTAAATGGCATGAGTTAATTTAAGTGGGCTCTGACAGTCGCATGCTCCATTTTTGGCTTTGCCCGAGAAGCTGGCTACAAAGTTTCATTGATGTTGTTTTGAGAATGGAAAACATCAGAAGATTAGCATGGTGGTACAGCATGGTCCCACTGATCTGATCCTGTTTAATCTGCATTTCACTAGCAAGAACCACACCGTCGCAAGATGCATTTAGATGATTTGTTGAAAGAAAAAACTATGCGCCTGTTGGGGAATGTAGGAAAAGATAGAGAAGACGAGGGGTACAAGCAAGACATAGAAGAGATAACGGGGCATCCGGGTAGTGTGACGGTCTATTCCATTGCCTGTCAAGTCAAGGCAAGTCAATTTTATTTGTATAGCCCAATATCACAAATTACAAATTTGCCCCAGTAGGCTTTACAGCAACACAATATCTTGTCCTTAGACCCTCGAATCGGATAAGGAACAACTCCCTAAAAAAAAAAAACCTTTAACAGGGAGAAAAAATAGGAAGAAACCTAAGGGAGAGCAACAGAGGGATTTCTCTCCCAAGACGGACTACGTGCAATGGATGTTGTGTTTACACAATTTACAGAATACAACATTGAAAGAGGATAACCGAATTATAATGGAAGTATACAATTTATGAAGAATATGATGCACAAGATGCCAAGCGGTGTCCAGACACCACTGGAACAGCTCAGGACCCAAGCCACACGACCAACATCACCATGTAAAAAAAAAAAAAAAAATAGTCACACACCATAGTGAGAGAAGGATATAACATTGAAACAGGATAACAAATATGGGGATCGCCAGTTCAAATCCCTGTGTTACCTCCGGCTTAGTTGGGCATCCCCACAGACACAACTGGTCGTGTCTGCAGGTGGGAAGCCGGATGTGGGTATGTGTCCTGGTCACTGCACTAGTGCCTCCTCTGGTCGGTCGGGGCACCTGTTCGGGGGTGAGAGGGAACTGGGGGGAATAGCATGATCCTCCCACACGCTACGTCCCCCTGGTGAAACTCCTCACTGTCAGGTGAAAAGAAGCTGCTGGCGACTCCACATGTATCGGAGGAGGCATGTGGTAGTCTGCAGCCCTCCAGCTCAGAAGAGTAGGGTAATTGGCCAGATACATTTGGGGAGAAAAAGGGGGGGGGGTCCAAAAAATTAAAAGAGATAAGAGACAACTGAAGAAGAAAGACTTTAGAATGGCCACACTTAATGTTGGGACAATGACAAGCCGAGGGAGAGAAATAACAGACATGGTGTCATGTGCCTAAACGACAGGCAAGGGAGTCGCGATTAATAACGTGCTTTATTCAGCCATCTGCTTCCCGTCCCCGACCCGGACAATCCCCAGAATGCCCCAGTACAGAACCGCGCTAAAACATATGGTTGTGTGCCCCTCCTCTTACGTACACAGCATGCTGGGCACTGTAGTTCTCATCACATCTCCCTCCTTTTAAAGAACATATACACTACCGTTCAAAAGTTTGGGATCACCCAAACAATTTTGTGTTTTCCATGAAAAGTCACACTTATTCACCACCATATGTTGTGAAATGAATAGAAAATAGAGTCAAGACATTGACAAGGTTAGAAATAATGATTTGTATTTGAAATAAGATTTTTTTTACATCAAACTTTGCTTTCGTCAAAGAATCCTCCATTTGCAGCAATTACAGCATTGCAGACCTTTGGCATTCTAGCTGTTAATTTGTTGAGGTAATCTGGAGAAATTGCACCCCACGCTTCCAGAAGCAGCTCCCACAAGTTGGATTGGTTGGATGGGCACTTCTTTGAGCAGATTGAGTTTCTGGAGCATCACATTTGTGGGGTCAATTAAACGCTCAAAATGGCCAGAAAAAGAGAACTTTCATCTGAAACTCGACAGTCTATTCTTGTTCTTAGAAATGAAGGCTATTCCCTGCGAGAAATTGCTAAGAAATTGAAGATTTCCTACACTGGTGTGTACTACTCCCTTCAGAGGACAGCACAAACAGGCTCTAACCAGAGTAGAAAAAGAAGTGGGAGGCCGCGTTGCACAACTGAGCAAGAAGATAAGTACATTAGAGTCTCTAGTTTGAGAAACAGACGCCTCACAGGTCCCCAACTGGCATCTTCATTAAATAGTACCTGTTAGAGCCTGTTTGTGCTGTCCTCTGAAGGGAGTAGTACACACCGGTGTAGGAAATCTTCAATTTCTTAGCAATTTCTCGCATAGAATAGCCTTCATTTCTAAGAACAAGAATAGACTGTCGAGTTTCAGATGAAAGTTCTCTTTTTCTGGCCATTTTGAGCGTTTAATTGACCCCACAAATGTGATGCTCCAGAAACTCAATCTGCTCAAAGAAGTGCCCATCCAACCAATCCAACTTGTGGGAGCTGCTTCTGGAAGCGTGGGGTGCAATTTCTCCAGATTACCTCAACAAATTAACAGCTAGAATGCCAAAGGTCTGCAATGCTGTAATTGCTGCAAATGGAGGATTCTTTGACGAAAGCAAAGTTTGATGTAAAATAATCTTATTTCAAATACAAATCATTATTTCTAACCTTGTCAATGTCTTGACTCTATTTTCTATTCATTTCACAACATATGGTGGTGAATAAGTGTGACTTTTCATGGAAAACACGAAATTGTTTGGGTGATCCCAAACTTTTGAACGGTAGTGTATGTTCCAATGGAAACAATAACATTGCTAGATTATAAAACATAGCAACAGCAATACCATATTAGCAATTTGCTAATTAACAGCATAACCAGCTAACAATGAAGACATGCACTTCAAAATTCAAAAATTAACCTGAAGGGTGGGGTAGACTGCCCAGCCCTTCGACTGAGTGTGGGGATTATTCTGCCCCATTGCTCACTCAGTATCTAAACATCATACCACTTTGGGGGTTTTACAACTCTGCCACTGGAGGTGATGGTGAACCCAGAGGGCCTTGCTGGCACGTCCGGCTCCGTGGGAGTGCCCGATGAGGTGGCGACCGGTGGGCTGAGTTTGTCCTGCTGCAAGTCATTGCTGTCTCTGGCTGGTTGGGTTGCAACAGTTGCAGGGGCAGGCACGGATTGCAGGTGCCTGCGGTTCCATCTGAAGACAGCCCCGTCTTCCGTACGCACCGTGTAGGAGCATGGTTCCCCTGAGGGATTCACCACGACTGCGGGCATGTTCCACCCCTTTTGCCCGTCTAGTTTGATTTGTACCCTCTCACCTGAGTGCAATTCGGTTAGGGCACGTGCAGAGTGTCTCCTGTCAAAGAAAACTTATAAGCCTCTTTTGCCCTTCTGTCATTCTTCTCCACCTCCTTGTGGTCGAAGAGCTGTGGCTGGAGTTTCCTCTCCAGCACAGGCATGTTGGTCCGGATCTGGCGGCCGGTCATGAGCTGCGCGGGGCTCGCACCTGTGGCAGCGATTGGTGTGGCGCGGTAGCACATCAGCGCTAGGTGAGGGTCAGGCTGCCGCAAAATTCTTTTGGCCGTCCCGACAGCACTTTCGGCAGCTCCATTTGCCTGGGGGAAGTGGGGGCTGCAGGTTGTGTGGCGGAAATCATAGGTCTTACAAAACTGCCTAAATTCGGCTGACATAAACTGTGTGGCATTGTCACTAATGAGTTCCCCAGGGACGCCCCATTGTGCGAACATACCTTTCAGCTGCTCAGTCACCTGTAGACTGGAGGTGGTCCGTAGCTGGGCGATCTCAATGTCCCTGGAATAATAATCAACCACTACCAGGTAGTTTTTTCCATCCTGCTCGCAAAGGTCTGCCCCAATCTTGTGCCATGGGCCGGGTGGCAGTGGTGTTGTACGTAGGGGCTCTTTGTACTGTGAGGGCTTATTGATTTGGCAGAATGTGCACTGTGTAACTTTCCGGTAAATGTCCGATCCGATGCTGGGCCACCAGACAGACATCCTGGCTCTTTCACGACACTTTGTAAGGCCTTGGTGCCCTTCGTGAATCCTGTGTAGGATGTCTTCCTGATACGCGGGGGGAATTAAAATCCTGTCTTGGTACAGGAGCAGCCCGTCTGCCTCGGACAGCGATGCCCTCGCAGCGTGGTAGCCATGCAGATAAAAGGGCACGTGCCTCGGCCATCCCTCTCTGGTGTACCCGATCACCCTCTGCATTGTGTTGTCCTGACGCGTGGCCTGCTTTAACATGTCCAGCTTCGTGCTCGACACCGGTTTGGTTTCGATCACAGCTTCGACATGCGCACGCATATCCCCGTCTGTGTCTGCCCCACGGCTGTCCTGGAGTGGGTTCCTGGAAAGGGCGTCGGCCACCACCAGCTATGAACCCGGAACATACACTGCTCTGGGGTTAAAACGCATTAGACGAATTAGAAGCCGCTGGCATCTCGGCGGCACTTTGTCCAGATCATATGCATTAATGAGGGGGGCCAGGGGCTTGTGGTCTGTCTGTAAGCTAAACTCAGCTAAGCATAACAGATAACGGGAAAACCGCTCACAGGCCCACACCCCTGCAAGGCATTCCCTCTCTAACTGAGAGTATCTCTTCTCTGCATCTGTGAGAGTTCTGGAGCAGAAGGCAACAGGCTGAAACTTGGTCCCCCTGAACCTGCAACAGTGCTGCCCCCAGCCCGTAACTACTAGCGTCCGCGCTCACAATGGTGGGCCTTGCTACATCATAGTATACCAGGGCAGGAGTGGAAGACAACATTGCTTTTACCTTGGTGAAGGCTTGCTGTTGGGGCTCCCCCCACTGCCACTCTGCGTCTTTCTTCAGCAGCTCACTCACCGGGTGTAGCACTGATGACAGTTCGGGTAGAAACCTCCCCAGATAATTTACCATACCCAGCCACTGTCTCACCTGAGGGACATTCTCGGGGCTCTGCATGTCTGAGATGGCCTTCACCTTGCCTGGATCTGGTTTGATGCCGTCTTTGCTGATGATGTGCCCGAAATATTGCAACTCACTCCTGCTGAAACGGCATTTCTCCCGGCTGAGCTTCAGCCCCGATGTTTTGATTGTCTGCAGTACCGCCTCCAAGTTTCTATCGTGCTCGTCCTGGTCCTTGCCGTACACGAGTATGTCATCCACGACGACGACCGTGCCCTTGTGGTCTCTCAGCAGAATGCACATTTCCCTCTGGAAGATCTCCGGTGCCGATGTGATGCCGAACGGGAGCCGCTGGAAACAGAACCGGCCTCTGGGAGTAATGAAAGTGGTTAGTTTTACACATCTGGGATCTAGCGGAATTTGCCAGAAGCCAGACGATGCGTCTAGCGTTGTAAAAACCCCTGCCCCTGCTAACTTGGGCATAATGTCTTCCAGCGTGGGAAGCATAAACCGCTCGCCCTTAACAGCCTGGTTTAACTGCTTTAGGTCCACACAGATCCGTATCTTGCCGTTCTTTTTGACTACGGGCACCATGGGTGCGCACCACTCTGTGAGCTCAGTCACTTCTGTGATGATCCCCAAGGACTGCATGCGTTGCAGCTCGTCGTCCACCTTTGGCATGAGAGGGAAAGGGACCCTGTGTGGCGTGCGGAGGGCATAAGGCTGTATATTGGGCTTAAGCTCAATCATGACAGGTTCACAATTAAGCAATCCAATGTCCCCGAAAACTTCTTCGCTAATCTGATCTGTTCTAAAAACTAGGCCCATTTCACATGCAGCTCTGCGACTCAATAGATTGTTGGCATTTGGCCCTTTTATCACAAAAATCCCAATTTTGTGCATCTTCCCCCGTCTCTCCGTGCACGCCACAAATTTCCCCGCACACTGCAGTGCTCCCCCTGGGCTTCTCAGGTCGATTGATGTTTTAACCAGCTGTGGCCGTTCAGGCAGTGACCTATATGCAGTCTGTGACGTGGTAGTGATGTCCGCCCCCGTGTCGATTTTAAAATTAACCAACTTGCCGCAGATCGGTAACTCCACTTGCCACTTTTTCTCAAAATCCATCCCCTCTATACAACCGAGGAAGTAGGGGCGGCTTTCACTTTCCGCTTCGCCCTCATACACGTCATCCTGGTAAACGACCTCCCTCACGTCTCTGGTTTTGCATACGGCAGCAAAATGTCCCAGCTTGTCGCATTTCCTGCAACGCCTGTTGCGTGCAGGGCATTCCTGCTGCTGCCCGTGCACGCGATTACATCGGGGGCAGGCTGTTTTTGGCCGCTGTGCGTTTCCGTTGCCCTTATTGTAGTGGTTGCTAGCGTTACTGCGGTCGCGGTTGGTATTGGCGCCCTGTGCTTTGCTAACTGCACTCAGTTCAGCTGTAATTCCTTCCGCATTTTGCTGTTTAACCGGTTCGAACTGACGGGGGGCCATTTGCACCGCTTTTCCTAGCGTGAGCTCATCTTCCATCTGCAACTTCTGTGACATGTCTCGGTCAGCAACTCCGATCACAACTCTATCACGAATATGCACTTCCTTTAATGCCCCGAACTCGCAGTGTTCTGCCAACTCATAAACTCCTCCTCACCAAGGCCTCGACAGTCTCTCCAGCTCTCTGCGAGCGCTGGTGAAAACGTGCACGTTCGTGGATGACATTTCTCTGTGGTACAAAATGCTCGTTGAACTTACTGACCACCCTGTCATCATCGTTAGCGTGAGAAGCCTCTTCGAACGTAACTACTACTACTACTACTACTACTACTACTTTCGGCTGCTCCCATTAGGGGTCGCCACAGCGGATCATCCGTTTCCATTTCTTCCTGTCTTCTGCATCTTCCTCTGTCACACCAGCCACCTGCATGTCTTCCCTCACCACATCCATAAACCTCCTCTTTGGCCTTCCTCTTCTCCTCTTCCCTGGCAGCTCCATATTCAGCATCCTTCTCCCAATATACTCAGCATCTGTCCTCCACACATGTCCAAGCCATCTCAATCTTGCCTCTCTTGCTTTGTCTCCAAACCGTCCAACCTGAGCGGTCCCTCTAATATAATCGTTCCTAATCCTGTCCTTCTTCGTTACTCCCAGTGAAAATCTTAGCATCTTCAACTCTGCCACCTCCAGCTCCGCCTCCTGTCTTTTCGTCAGTGCCACTGTCTCCAAACCATATAACATAGCTGGTCTCACAACCATCTTGTAAACTTTCCCTTTAACTCTTGCTGGTACCCTTCTGTCGCAAATCACTCCTGACACACTTCTCCACCCACTCCAACCTGCCTGCACTCTCTTTTTCACCTCTCTACTGCACTCCCCGTTACTTTGGACAGTTGACCCCAAGTATTTAAACTCAGATGTCTTTGTCACCTCCACTCCTTGCATCCTGACCATTCCACTGTCCTCTCTCTCATTCACGCATAGGTATTCCGTCTTGCTCCTACTGACTTTCATTCCTCTTCTCTCCAGTGCATACCTCCACCTCTCCAGGCTCTCCTCAACCTGCACCCTACTCTCACTACAGATCACAATGTCATCCGCGAACATCATCGTCCATGGAGACTCCTGCCTGATCTTGTCCGTCAACCTGTCCATCACCATTGCAAACAAGAAAGGGCTAAGAGCCGATCCTTGATGTAATCCCACCTCCACCTTGAACCCATCCGTCATTCCAACCGCACACCTCACCATCGTCACACTTCCCTCATACGTATCCTGCACCACTCCTACATACTTCTCTGCAACTCCTGACTTCCTCATACAATACCACACCTCCTCTCTCGGTACTCTGTCATAAGCTTTCTCTAAATCTACAAAGACACAATGCAACTCTTTCTGGCCTTCTCTATACTTCTCAACATTCTCAAAGCAAACATCGCATCTGTGGTGCTCTTTCGTGGCATGAAACCATACTGCTGCTCGCTGATCGTCACCTCTCCTCTTAACCTAGCTTCTATTACTCTTTCCCAAATCTTCATGCTGTGGCTGATCAACTTTATACCTCTGTAGTTGTTACAGTTCTGCACATCGCCCTTGTTCTTGAAAATCGGTACCAGTATGCTTCTTCTCCACTCCTCAGGCATCCTCTCACTTTCCAGGATTGTGTTAAACAATCTAGTTAGAAACTCCACTGCCATCTCTCCTAAACATCTCCATGCCTCCACAGGTATGTCATCAGGACCAACTGCCTTTCCATTCTTCATCCTCTGAACTTCCTGATTCACTATCCCTACATCATCCAACCTTCTCTCTCTCTCATTTTCTTCATTCATCAGCCCCTCAAAGTATTCCTTCCACCTTCTTAGCACACTCTCCTCGCTTGTCAGCACATTTCCATCTCTATCCTTGATCGCCCTAACTTGCTGCACATCCTTTGCAGCTTGGTCCCTCTGTCTAGCCAATCGGTACAAGTCCTTTTCTCCTTCCTTAGTGTCTAATCTGTCATACAACTCACCATACGCCTTTTCCTTTGCCTTTGCCACCTCTCTCTTTGCTTTACGCTGCATCTCCTTGTACTCCTGTCTACTTTCTTCATCTCTCTGACTATCCCACTTCTTCTTTGCCAACCTTTTCCTCTGTATAATTTGCTGTACTTCCTCATCCCACCACCAAGTCTCCTTGTCTTCCTTCCTCTGTCCTGATGACACACCAAGTACCTTCCTAGCTGTCTCCCTCACTATTTCTGCAGTGGTTTTCCAGCCATCTGGCAACTCTTCACTACCACCCAGTGCCTGTCTTAACTCCTGCCTGAACTCCACACAACAGTCTTCCTTCTTCAACTTCCACCATTTGATCTTCGGCTGTGTCTTCACTCGCTTCCTCTTCTTGGTCTCCAAAGTCATCCTACAGACCACCATCCGATGCTGCCTGGCTACGCTCTCCCCTGTCACCACCTTGCAGTCTCCAATCCCTTTTAGATGGTGCCTTCTACATAAGATATAGTCCACCTGTGTGCACTTCCCTCCACTCTTGTACGTCACCCTGTGTTCCTCCCTCTTCTTGAAATATGTATTCACCACAGCCATTTCCATCCTTTTCGCAAAATCGACCACCATCTGTCCTTCCACATTTCTCTTCTTGACTCCATACTTTCCCATCACCTCCTCATCACCTCTGTTCCCTTCACCAACATGTCCATTGAAGTCCGCTCCAATCACCACTCTCTCCTCCTTGGGTACCCTCTCCACCATGTCGTCCAACTCATTCCAGAATTCTTCTTTTTCATCCATCTCACACCCAACTTGCGGGGCATATGCGCTGATAACATTCAGCAATAAACCTTCAATTTCCAGCTTCATACTCATCACTCTGTCTGACACTCTCTTCACCTCCAGCACGCTCTTGACATACTCTTCCTTCAGAATTACCCCTACCCCATTTCTCCTCCCATTCACACCATGGTAGAAGAGTTGGAACCCACCTCCGATACTCCTGGCCTTACTCCCCTTCCACCTGGTCTCTTGCACACACAGTATGCCTACCTTTCTTCTTTCCATCATGTCAGCCAGCTCTCTCCCTTTACCAGTCATAGTGCCAACATTCAAAGTTCCAACTCTCACCTCCACATGCCTACCCTTCCTCCTCTCTAGCTGCCTCTGGACATGCTTTCCTCCTCTCCTTCTCCTTCGCCCAACAGTAGCATAGTTTCCACCGACACCCTGCTGGTTAACAGTACCGGTGGCGGTCGTTGGTAACCCGGGCCTCGACCGATCCGGTATGGAAGTCTTATTTATGATCCGCATATTTGATTTGGCAAAGATTTTACGCCGGATGCCCTTCCTGACGCAACCCTCCCCATTTAACCGGGCTTGGGACCGGCACTAAGGATGCACTGGCTTGTGCATCCTCAGTGGCTGGGTTCCTCTTCGAACGTAAATGAATTAAAAATAGCTTCTGCATCTTTCCCCATTGCCTATATCAAGGAATTGACTTGGATCTCACCGTCCTCCGCATTTAACTTGGTTGCCTGTCGAAACCGGGAAAACCTCTGAATCCAAATCGGCCATGCCGCCGGCTGCGTGAAATCAAATGCCTCGGGGGGATTACATTTTGCCATTCCTCGTCTCACCGGACCAACTCCGTTCTCGATTATTGAGGTAAGTGGATTCGAAGATCTTCTGACACCATGTCATGTGCATAAACGACAGGCAAGGGAGTCGCGATTAATAACGTGCTTTATTCAGCCATCTGCTTCCCGTCCCCGACCCGGACAATCCCCAGAATGCCCCAGTACAGAACCACGCTAAAACATATGGTTGCGTGCCCCTCCTCATACGTACACAGCATGCTGGGCACAGTAGTTCTCATCACACATGGTGAACAGCAGAACAATACAAGTGATGTGTGTTCAGGAGACAAAGTGGAAAGGAAGTAAGGCAAGAGAGATTGGAGGAGATGATAAAATATACAACCATGGGACAGGCAGTAAAAGGAACGGTGTATGAATAATCCTAGACAGAGAGCTACAACAGGAAGTCATAGAAGTAGAGGGAATCGGATAGGCTGGTTTGGATGAAGTTGCATTTGTATGGGCATCTGGCAAATAAGTTCATACGCACCACAGGTGGGTTGCGATGAGGAAGAATAGGTGAGTTTCTGGAGACAACTGGACAGTGTAATGGCAGCTATACAAGGGGATGAAAGAGTTTTTATTGGAGCAGATTTGAATGGACACATGGGAGAAGGAAATGGTGGTGATGAGCACTTGGGTTTGGAATGAGAAATGCAGGTGGGGAGTCGATAGTTGATTTTGCTACAAGGAATGATATGGCTATAGATAATGTTTCAAAAAGAGGGAAAATCAGACAACAGGTGTGTAACTGCTTGGTTGGAACAAGACTATTGGTTGATCTATAGAATCAGGTGTGTAACGGCTTGGTTGGAACAAAGACCTGCACCCACACCAGACCTTTCTGGACCATGTTGCCTATCCCTGCTCTATGGTATGGAAGCAGTGACAACAACAGAGAGGCTCGAATCTACATTACAGGGAGGAGATGAACATGCTGCGTTGGTCCTTGGGAGTGACTAGAAAAGACCAGAAGAGAAATTAAGAAGTGAGGGCTATGTTCAAGATCAGAGGAATGGATGAGAAGTTGAGAGAGACAAGATTGAGATGGTTTGGACATGTACGTACATAGAGGATGCATAGACTATATAGGACAGAGGGTATTGGACCTGAAAATACCTGGCAAAAGAAAAAGAGGAAGACCAATAAAAAGATAGAGACCAGATAGAGAAGACAAAGAAGAAGAAGAAGGCAGCGGTGGGGTCTCAGGCACGGAAATGGCGGGAAAGTTTTTGGTTTCTGCTGCTGGGTCTGCTGGCATGGGCTGATGGAAACTTTGGAAGTGGTCATCCTGATTTCGTCTGAATAGATCATTGTCCGATGGGGATGATGAGATAAAAGCCATACTCAAGAAGAGGTGAGTGGATGGATGATGTTACTCGTGTGGTAGTAGCTCAAACTGAGTGTGCTCGAGGAAAGGTTGCATGATCTCGGTTCTGGTGCAGAATATGAGAGCGGGGGGGGGGGTAGGTGGATATTTATAGGAATGCCAGAATGGGCGTGGTTGAGGTGTGGTCCTGCCCCTGAAAGTCGCTAAATAAGGGCCCCTCCCTTAGGGGCTAAGGGAGAAAGAGGGCTTGCAGGCAAAACGGTTTCTGGACAAACATGGGGGGAAAAGGGGGCGAATTACTAGAGTTTATAAGATGTGGCTGAGAAGCTGCGATGGGGATGTGGGATGGGGGGGTGAGTGGAGGAAAGCAGACAGGGTTGGAGGGTAGGGAGAAATAATGCAAAGAAAGATGGAGCTACACAAATCAATTCTATGTTGACACTGCAATGCTGGAGGACTACAATCTTCAGAATAAGAATTAACATGGGGGGCTGTGTGATTAGCACACATTACCATAATCCCTCCCTTTAATTTTACCCTCTCTGCCTTTTTCTGTGTTTGTCTGTCTGTCTGTTTGTCTCTGTCTCGCTCTCTTCCTCGTACACCATTTTTTCTTTCATGATATGTCTGCATTATTGTTTATGTTTGCCTCAACAGTAACGCGTAGCTAAGAAGTAACATCTCCTCATCCGCAGGATTGGTTTTCCTGCAGAGGATGGTAGCAATGATATGGTATCAGTTATATTGGAGGTAAAAGCAATATGTCATATAAATACAGTGTTGATTAAAGAAGAGCCCGGTACCGAGTTGGAGGATAATGAGGGGAGTCACTGTGTGTTGCTCCCTGACATCCAGCAGGTAACTGGCAGTCTCAATGCACCTAACGCTGAATTGATGAACACTGAATAACAGATAACCCCGGGTTGCTCATGAAAGGGAAATGAAATGTGCGTGGCCATGTACATCCAGGTAGCCTCGAGTGCTTAAGTGTTTCTCTACATCTAAATAAAAAGCCAAAGTTAGATTCAATGTGTCCCTGAATTTGGCTCTCTATTTCCTTTCCATCCCTCTGCCCTGGAATCAATAACCATTTATAGAAATGGAAAGCAGAGGGGGGAATTAAAGTGCTCATTAAAAGCAGTGATGCTGGGCTCCGGGGCAGGGTGGCAAAGAGAGCCCCTCTCTCAGCTTCAACATTTTGAGATGGATTTAGTCTTGGGCACCATGTCTCTCACACACACACACACACACAATTACAAACAAATACAAAGGGTCATAAACATGCCCACTGATCTCCCTCAGGTCCCAGTGGAAGGTCCTGTGCTCCTTCAATATATCTCCTGAGTCCCACTGCCAAAGAGCTGTCACACACACATACACACACACTCCTGATGTCTTGCCCCTCCCAGCTACCACTGGTGGGTAGCGACGTCATGCTCCTGCTGCCTGGCAACGCCTCCTCACTGGAGAAGGAAAATGCCTCATTGTTTTTTTCTGCCATTCACAGCAGCCGTCTCAAGGTCTCTACTGCTAAGGGAGAAAAGGACACCTTTGTTTCTCTGTTCTGTGAACATGTATATATAGTGTATGTGTGTGCGCGCGTGCATGCGTGTGTATGTGCATTGTGATCTGTGAAATAACACAATGGACCCTTGGGCATGGGAAGGAAGAGAAAGATCCAAGGTCTTTATTAAAGCACTCAATGATTTGACTCAATGAAAGAAAGAAAGAGATTCTTGCTTTTTTAAGTTAAATAGTTTAAATGTGCCATCATGTAGTGCTACATCTGTTATGTCCTGCTTACCTCCAAATCGATGAAATGTCACCTGTCACCCGAGGCATAGCCGCTCATGCTAACCCATTATGTCAACAGCCAGACCGCTAGTCAGTCAGTCAGTCAGTCAGTCAGTCAGTCAGTCAGTCAGTCAGTCAGTCAGTCACACTCTCTCTCTCTCTCTCTCTCTCTCTCTCTCTCTCTCTCTCTCTCTCTCTCTCTCTCTCTCTCTCTCTCTCTCTCTCTCTCTCTCTCTCTCTCTCTCTCTCTCTCTCTCTCTCTCTCTCTCTCTCTCTCTCTCTCTCTCTCTCTCTCTCTCTCTCTCTCTCTCTCTCTCTCTCTCTCTCTCTCTCTCTCTCTCTCTCTCTCTCTCTCTCTCTCTCTCTCCATGCTACCCTCAGTGGAGTTTGTTTCATGGCTGAACCTGCATTCTTACTAATGACTTTTCTGTTAAATGTGACAAAAGGCTTTTTGTGATGACTAACTCCCCTGCAACACACACACACAAAACTTTACTTGAGGCCAATTGCTCCTCAGGGATCAGAACAGATAAAATGTGGTCCAGGCAGAGATAAATAAGAAAAAAGCTGCCCCATTTCAAACCTTTAATGCAGCAACACGGCCTGCCTTTGATTTTCAAGGCCTGCAAATTGGTCTGGGAGAGAGAGGGAGAAAACACAACTTACCTTATTTCAGTGCCTTGTCACTGGTGTCCTTTTAGCTGGTGGTTGTCACAGAAAATCTGGTGTCTCCAATAATGGCGCTCCGTATCAGACACAGCTTCACCCTGTAATGGGGGATTATTTCTCACTGATGGAGGAAAGAGTAGATATGGAGAACGGTAGGAATTACGTTGCGTATGGTTTTTTTTCTCTTTGGCTCTACAATTGTTACAAGCTTGTGGAACTAAAGGAAAGATCAAACAATTCCATTAGACAGACGAGATTAAACTGCTTATGATGAAACTAGAGTCAACTGGAGCAGTTATACAAGGTCTTGCCAGAACCAACTTTATTTTTATACTGAGGGTGGGGGTCTGTAGTCAAATTCATGTTTAAGGGCTGATTCACAAAAAAACAGTTTGGGTGATTTTTTGCAAGGAGCGCTGCATCTCGCTATACATTTTGGTGTGGATCTTAATAAGACTGGGTCATGTGATGTGCCCAATAATTTACCAAGCTTTCATGTGTTATGTGCTGCATATGCTGAATTTGATTCTGAATTCTGACATTTTGCAGATGAGTCAACCAACTCAAAACATCTCTTTACTGCTCACTGGAAGTAATTAATGAAAACAAATGTGCACTTCCAAGAGCTCCTGATTAAAGCAGCAGTAGGCAACTTTTTTTGCTTTAACTTATGAAGTAAATGTTGATTGCACAGTGTAATGCTATAGAATAATGCCACCATCAGCGTTTATATTGGTTTCCTATAAACCTTGCTTTCACTATGCAATTCTGTGTGCCACCAGGTATGATCTCGTGCTCATGGGAAAAGTCCTTCGAGCTGTAAATCGAGCCTTCAGGACTCGATTTATGGTACAAAGGATGTGTGTCAACCGTTGCGCAACCAAATTAGGAAGAGTATAGTGCTCTTGTTTTCCCTGGTAGCCAGCCAGTAGCGGAAATGTCAGATGGCGGAACAACCAAAGTGACAGTGGAAACTCTAGGTGGGTTTCCATTAATCTGCTTAATGCGCAATTTGAAATTGAGAAAAAAATGAGTAATGGAAACGTGAATTTAAAAAAAAACTCAAGTATCGCAAAAAAGTTTATACACTCACATTATGTGGCATTTCATATAATTTGACACAGCAATGTTTTGCAAAATTTAAATGGAAACAAATTTTTTTGCATTTAAGTCAAGGTAGCCACACCTAAAGGAGGACTACCCATTGTTCTGACGACTCATTCCGAAACCCCAATAGACCAAAGAAAGGAAAAAAAAGCCCCAAAGCCCATTTTTCTTGACTACCCGTTATCCCGAAAACAAAAGCCCGTATCTTTAATATCTTATAGTGTATTTTGACATGCAAATGCAAAGATACCATTTACAACTAATTTGCGTGAATGGGAGGCGCAATGTTAAAAGCACTTGTGAGAATGTCATCCCTACTTCGTCAGATATATCAACTTTCTTGTGTTTATCTCTGGCCAGTTCAGATCACTGATTTGCAGTAGAGATTGTGTATTTTTGGAGCAGTGGGCTTTTTTCGGGATAATGGGCTGTCGTACAAATGGTCTTTCTGTCCAATGGGATATTTTTTGGCACCGATATGGCATGGCACCTTATAAAGAACGATGTCTATGCACTTCTTGACAGGAAATGTCTCCCTCGGGTATGATATACAGGTGCCACCAGGGGTCATATTGTGTTGCATAACTTATCAAACGTTAAGCTGTTCATTCTGAAGTTTTGGATTCACAGGACCTCTGTGAAATCATTTACAGTGGTGCTTTAAAGTGTGTGAACCCTTTAGAATTTTCAATATTTCTGCATAAATGACCTAAAACAGATTTTCACACAAGTTCTAAAAGTAGATAACGAGAACCCAATTAAACAAATGAGACAAAAATATACTTGGCCATTTATTTATTGAGGAAAATGATCCAATATTACATATATATGTGAGTGGCAAAAGTATGCGAACCTTTGCTTTCAGTATCTGGTGTGACCCCCCTTGTGCAGCAATAACTGCAACTAAAAGTTTCTGGTAACTGTTGATCAGTTCTGCACATCAGCTTTGAGGAATTTTAGCCCATTCCTTCGTACAGAACAGCTTCAATTCTGGGATGTTGGTGGGTTTCCTCACATGAACCGCTCACTTCAGGTCCTTCCACAACATTTCAATTAAGGTCAGGACTTTGACTTGGCCATTCCAAAACATTAATTTTATTATTCTTTAACCATTCTTTAGTAGAAGGACTTGTGTGCTTCGGTCGTTGTCTTGCTGCATGACTCATATTCTCTTGAGATTCAGTTCACAGACAGATGTCCTGACATTTTCCTTTAGAATTCTCTGGTATAATTCAGAATTCATTGTTCCATCAATGATGGCAAGCCATCCTGGCCCAGATGCAGCAAAACAGGCCCAAACCATGATACCACCACGTTTCACAGATGGGATAAGGTTCTTATGTTGGAATGTAGTGTTTTCCTTTCTCCAAACATAACGCTTCTCATTTAAACCAAAAAGTTCTATTTTGGTCTTATCCGTCCACAAAACATTTTTCCAATAGCCTTCTGGCTTGTCCACGTGATCTTTATCAAACTGCAGATGGGCGGCAATGTTCTTTTTGGAGAGCAGTGGCTTTCTCCTTGCAACCCTGCCATGCACACCATTGTTGTTCAGTGTTCTCCTGATGGTGGACTCATGAACATTACCATTAGCGAACGTGAGAGAGGCCTTTAGTTGCTTAGAAGTTACCCTGGGTTCCTTTGTGACCTGGCCGACTATTACACACCTTGCTCTTGGAGTGATCTTTGATGGTCGACCAGATGTGTCTTCATCTGATGAAGACACATCTGGAGTGTCTTTTTATACCTGCCTTCTTTTTCTTTGGTTGTTTTAGATTTGGTTCATCCGCATTTCTTTTAGAATATATTCTTCTTACTTTGTGCCTGCCTTTCAGCCACAAGTGCCTCCTTCACTTGTGTGTCGTTGAGAAAAGCAGTTTTTCTTGTTTGTTTTTTCGGTTGGCGGGCTAGTTTTCTTGGATCAGCTTGTGTATGGCCAAATGTCCTCTGGAGTTTGATTCCTGATTTATTTATTTATTATTATTATGTTATTAAAAATGAGATGGGGTCTCCTGGGAATCTGGTGTTGAGTTGGCTCAAGGTACAGATGTCCCACTTAGAGAACACAGAAACGGACTTTCCCAGTTATGCCGCTTTAATTTAGGCTGTGATCTGTAACAGTGATGCAAACAAGGGAACGCTATCAGTATAACGAACAATACAATTGCGCACACTCATATGCAGATAAGGAGTGTAATTAGCGGTGAATTGTTGTTGATAAAATATAATCAGCAACAATACACCTGCCCCCCCCCCCCCACGAGTCTTATAAACAATAGAAATTACCGGCAGTGATGTGTGTGCAGTTACCGAATAATCGCGCTAATATCTGGTTTGGTTTACAGTTATAAGTATCAGCACATACCTTTGAGCATTTATGCACAGAAATAAACAGAGGTTGTGTAGGTGCACAGAAAAAACAGGAGTGGAAAAATATCGCCGTTAACGTCAACTACACATACCTGAAGTAGACTTTACGTCACCGGATCGTAACACGGCAGCCGGTGCGTTCAGGGACAGTCTGTAAATAACAGCTCCAGTATATTCACTTTGATGGGACGGAGTAAATTGCTGTTGTAACGAAGCAAACTAAACCTATAAGGCAGTGGATAGGCAAACTTATTACACAACTATGTAGGCTTTTTAACTACAGTCATTTTATCCATCCATCCATTATCCAAGCCGCTCAGTCTGCTCTCAGGATCGCGGGGATGATGGAGCCTATCCCAACGGGCGGCAGGCAAAGAGACACCCTGGACAGGCGGCCAGGCCATCGCAGCAGTTATATCATAATTAATTATATATTTATTGTATTATATTTAATAATATTTATTATTGAACTCCAGATTGATTTGCCAACTTCACCTGCCTCACTGCCCTTAGCATCACGTCAGGTGGTGTGCTGCCATTTTCTGTTATAACTTCAGACCATCTCTTCTCCCTTACTTCTTGCCTTCCTTTCTTTAAAAACACATTCACAAAATTCAAAATTACACAGCTGACAACCACACTCTGTGTGTCTATGCATACTGGCAACTTGTCTCGGTGATTTTGGAGCAAGTTACCCCAAAATTACTGTGACAAGTTGCCCAAACTGCCATGTTTGCTAATGTCTGCTATAATTTAAAGTTAGCTTAAAGCAGGACATTAGCCGAAGTATAGCAAGACACTTTATTTACAAATGTAATTGTTTGTTTTACAAATGTATAATTGTGAAGATTTTTAACTAGAAGATTATTACAAAAAAATTTCATGTTCAAAAAATTTTTTTTTTACTTTAGAATGTGAAAAATTGTACATCAGTGCTCACCTCAGTTAACAGCATGCTTTGGTTTTCCCAGACAGGATATGACATCAGACCAAGTCGATGCACAAAACTCGTGTTCGACTTTTATGTAGTGTCCTCTGATGGTGAAAATATTAACGATGTGACAACGTACCCTTGTGACAAGAAGCCCTGGTCTCCCCTACCGGATGGATTACTCTACCTTTATCATAGCACTGAGATCAGGGTTTCTAGTTCAAATTGGGATTCTTACGGTTGTTTCTTGCTTTGGACAGTAGCCATGCTGCGAATTAACAGAAAGTGATCCGGTTGTCTTTGCGACAGCAGCACAAACAATACAAAACACCTGAAAATTCTAAGGGGGGGGGGGTGTCGAAAGATGAAAAGTTGCTTACTGCCGCTTTAAGGGAAGGAATTTTACCAACACACACACACACACACACACACACACACACACACACTTGATACAGGCAAACTATTTGTACAAGCATAAGCGCAGGGCCTACAAAATACTGTGGCACGTTGTTTGACAATTAAAGGTCATTGTTTACGCTCCTGCAATTCGAGCTAATTGACTGGAGCTTTCTACTAGAATAGCTTAATTACAGAATTGATATAAACATTAAAGCATTTACTAAAAAGTGGTTGATAAACCATATAATGTTATTTTTCGTAAAATCGGGTAGACTTTTGTCTCTAACAAAGGCCTTAGTAAAGTTGCTGTGTACATAATTTTACGTTGGGTCACAAAAGTATATCCTGTGGGACTGTTGATTCTAAGACATATGGATGAACAAGGAGTAATTTATGTGAATTGTAGGCTTTAATGGATATGTGGGCTCAGATGATTAAGGCTTTAAGCAGTTGATTGATGGCATATTTTACTGCCTTTGATATCTGGGGAAAGTGGCACTTAGGAGAATAAACTCAGTGTAGAGGAACAAGATTGTGAACACAATATTCTGTGCCCCGGGAGATAAAGATCAAAGCAAACTGCAACCACTGTCTGTGAGTCAGAGGGTATCCATAAAAGCCTTGCTTAGTTCAAGTTCTTACAGGGAACTAAGCACTGATTTATAATTGTTTTATGATGCCATTTTTACATCCAGGCTAAATGAAGCAATTACATAGAGTGACGATAAACGCCAGAGTGCTGATACAAATGAAAACAGACTACAGAATCGTTTCTCGGCCTTTTGGCTAAGATCAAGTGTAGAAAACAGACTACAGAATATTTTTTTCACCCTGGTATGAAGAACTTAGTCCTCTAATACCATACAATGACTGTGGACACAGCAGATTTGTTGGGCTTCTGTTGTTAGTGGTCAGTGGTTCATTCCAATGATGCAGTGACAAAGTTTCACCAGTCACTACCCATGCATCGCTATCAAATGTAACGGTAAGACTTTACATTACTGTACACAAAATCCAAAGCCGTTACCAGGGAATGAATGGTAAATAAATCAGGACTGAATTGTTTAAAAAAGTTACCAAGTAGTTCCTGAATAACTCTGAATCAAGTAAGTTACTTAAGAACAGACTTAGATATTGTAACGTGCATGGATAAGTAGACACGTTGATCCTTGATTAACGGGTCTGACCCTTTAGCCGACTGGTTACCGTTGTCGCTTGCGGAGCGGGAGACGCGGGTTCGCGTCCCGGCTGTTGGGACGGTCTCCCAGACTGCGCCCCGAATTTGCTACAATATGAAAGCTAGAATCGTGCCTTCGACACAGAGAAGCGCAGAGTATGATATGCGCTTGTAAACAGTGAACTGTAAACGTGAAACACTAATCGCAGTTGTAAGTCACAACTTACAAAACCGCATTTGAGTTTACAGTTGTAACTTCCGGTCTGCAAAAAAACAACAAATTGCAATTTTATACTCACAAAACTGTACCACGGGATTTGCGTTGGTCTGGGCGCTTAAGAGTGTAATCTTATCACGTGGTATTTGACCGCTCTCTCTCACAAGCCTGGGTGCCAAAAATGACCAAAGTGCGACTCACGATTTGCAATCTACAACTTGCTTTCAAGAAATTGTAAACTGTGACTGTTCTAACACAAGCATCCAGTAGGTGCCAGTGTACACGATTCATTGGCCAGGGACCTTGCAAGCGTCATATAATGCTGTTCTGCTCAGTGCAAGATGCTCGTGTCTACATGGTAACCCCAGCTTTGCAAAACTCTCGTACACTTGCGCACATGCGCAAGGTAAGCGTTAGGTTAAGATTGGATTGAGGTTGACGTTAGGTTAAAAATCCCGCGAAAATTTCACAAATCTAGGGTTACCATCTAGACACGACCATGCAAGATGGAAGGAAGAGAGGCTCAACAGCATACAAGTAACGTTATGGTTTGGGTCATGGACTCAGCCGGAGCCTCCAGTTCCCCGTAGCTCTGTGTCCCTGCACAGCACCATACCTCTACACCCTCCTGTCTGCTCACCAGTCATCTGCTGCCAACTGTTCCCTCCAAAACTTCTGCTGTGCACACCCACCTGCACACCCTGTGCAGCACTTATCTGCCAATCACCTGTCAGACCGCCAGATCTGCCACACACCTGTTGGTTCCTCATTAGTCTTTAGCTCACCTCTGTTGTTTGCCAGATCGTCAGTTGTGCTCCTACCAGTTTTCATATCCCGCTCGTCTTTTCTGGTCTGCCTGGTTCTGTCGTGTGTGTGTGTGTGTGTGTGTGTGTGTGAGTGAGTGGCCGCCCCGCGTGTCTTGTCTGCGTCGGTGACCTCCGGGGCATCCTCCTGCCAATCTGCGGGAGCGGTGAGCTGCTCGTCTTCAGTCTTGCGTCCTGGTCGCCTTCCCCAGATCCCTCCTGCCCACGCTGCTTGGTGTTCCTGGTCTGTTCGTTTGGGACATCTTGCATCCATCCCTTGAGAGGGGTCTTGTCATGGTTATGTGGGCTGGGCCATCAAGGCTCGCCTGTTCCTCATCTCGATTGGTGTTTCTGTTCACCTGCACCCCATTTACCTGAGTAACCCTGATTGCCCCATTTATGTGATTGCCCATGCTGTACTCACCTGAGCCCCAGCCCCTTATTTGGCTTGCGGTTCCTGCCCTGCCCTGCCCACCTGTTCCCCATTCCCTAATTGGCGAGTCTGTTCCTGCCCTGCCCTGCTCACCTGTTCCCCATTTCCCTGATTGACTCTTCCGCAGGATATATACTCCCCCTGGTTGCCCTGGCGCATTGTCAGATCACCACATCCACACATGTGGATTCTTGGTCACCGGATGTGCCACGTCCTGTTTCGAGTCCTCTGTGCTGTCTGCGTCTTCGTTCCTGTTATTGTAAATTGTGTTTGTCTTAATAAGCCTTGTTCTAACCCAGTCTGTCTCTGCTGTCTGCATCTGGGTCCTCTGTTCCTGCTCCCGGCGTGACATATATGAACGGAGGCACCCTCTGTTGCATAGGTATATATGGCCTGCAAAACACTGGACAAGTAGACCATTTCTCTAATCTAATTTTTTTAGAGATCTGTGCTCTCCCACTTCGCAGTGCTAGCTGGAGGAATTACCGATAGTCTTGATTCAGGCTTTAACCAACTCTTACACCCGTTATTTAATTCTGTATGGAACGGCCACCAGCTTTACGTTGGCTCATTATTAGGCATAGGCTACCCATCCCAATTATCCATTTTCCATACACTTCGGTGTGCGAGGCATAATAATGCAAAGCTGTAAGCCAAATTAGATGGATGTATCTAAAATGCATTTTCTCAATACAATTTCTCCAGAGTCTTACCAGGTCAACAGGTAGAGGTATTGTCTGTAGTTTTTGCTAGAGCAGTAAAATTGGCAATAAGTCTTACAGCAGACAATTCCAAGTTGAGCTGCAAGTTCCAATCTTCATGAGTCGTCTGCATCCCTGTTGGTTCAGAAATTTATGACTGGACAAGATCTGCCCTGCATTGTTCAACATAATAAACTTTGGATGTTTTGTAAGCTTTTCGGTGGCCCAGTGGTTAGCACTGTTGCCTCATAGCAAGAAGGTCCTGGGTTCGAACCCCAGGTCGTCCCAGGTCCTTTCTGTGTCGTGTTTGCTTGTTCTCCCTGTGTCCGAGTTTCCTCCGGGTGCTCTGGTTTCCTCCCACATCAAGGCACATCATGTTAGGGTTAATACTTCTGTCTGTGCCCCTGACCAAGGCAACGCAAAGAACTGGAGTTGGTCCCTGGGTGCTGCAGCCGCCCCCTGCTCCTATGGATGGGTTAAATGCAGAAGACAAACTCGTAACAATACAATGACAAAATAGTGGCTTTCTTTTCAAACATCTGTGACTATGACAAACTGTATGAAGTTCATGTACCAGTTTTTACGTTGTTACTTTACTGCAGGTGCAAACAAGTGAGGCATTCATGTGGTTGTGGTGGACACGTATTGGGGATAGAATTCACCCCAGGAACTAAGGGTTAAGTCAGGGTTGCCCTGGCAGGTTAACGCTGGGTTAAGTTATGGTTGTTCAGCCAGTTTTCTGGTTTTGTTGTCTCTCTGATTTACCGTTGATTAAAGAAAGTTGCCTACACGGCTAAAGTGTGAACCTACGGTCTTCTCCGTTCCTTCGGCTCTACATGGTAAATGAACTGCATTTATATAGCACTTTTCTAGTCAACCAACCACTCAAAGCACTTTACAGTGTATGCCTAACATTCACCCATTCTCATACACTGATGGTGGAGGCTGCCATGCAATGTGCTACCCTGCTCATCAGGAGCAGTTAAGGGGTCAGTGTCTTGCTCAAAAACACTTTGACACGCTCTCCACAGGAGCCGGGGACCGAACCAGCAACCCTCCGATTACTAGACGACCCACTCTACCTCCTGAGTCATGCCGCCTCTGGTAAATGTAAAGCCGACCTTAGAGGTATCCACACAAAATCTGCATATGGAGAATATGACTGACAATCCAGTGTCGTACGGGTGGAGCTGAACATTTATTCACTTGTTTATTCATTCCCTTTTTTTATGTAGTAAGTGTGTCCGAATTATGGCTGCTCTGGTGCCCTGCACTAAATACCAATGACATTTTTTTTTAAAAAGGAAAGAGACAGATAAATGAAAACTAGTTAAATCCATGTAAATTCTGGGGTAAGACAAGCGTATAAAGTAGTTTTGAAATGGCAAAAGGGTACCAGATATTGGATAGATGCTATTTTTCAGGACATGGGGGCGCATTAAAACGGAAAGCTTTCTTGCTAAAGTATATCATGGAAAATAGTACCGCTAAAACGATGCCATCTTGTAAATTTCATATATTTGGAGCCATCTAAATGTAGAAATATTAAAGCTGTTGAGTTTGCAATCTAAAAAAAGAACAGACATTTTAGGGAAATTACCTTCTGGAATGTTCTCTCCCTTATTCCCAAATAGTAATTTATTTAGAAGCAGCTGGTAATTTGTAAAATTGGTAGTAATTTCCTCCAAGGGGAATGAGTTTTACTGCACCGATTTTCAGGTTTCCAAAGTCTGTATTTTCCAAGTCGAAAAATACATTACCGTTTGAACGCTGCTTTTGTACATGTGTGGACATTTCTGTCTATGCATGAGCACGTGTGAGGGTATGTGCATGTGTAAATGTGTAGGGATTTGTGCATATACAAGTTGTGTGTCTGCCTTGGGGCTATGGGCAAAGGGTTGACAGATACTGAGGGTGCATCACAGGAGATAGGATAGGGAGTATCTCTAGGTGTCTTCGGTGTGGAAATGAAACGAGTTTGCAAGACTTCTTTTTAAATTCATTCAACTTCCAAGTGTGACACTAGATCCTTGTCTCTAAATCCTTGCAAGCCCAGGGATGTCCTATCAGAAGTGTCACCTCATGTGACAGACCTCTCCTCTTGTGCTATATTGCACTGGAGTAAGAGTGTAATGCAGACTATGACTTCTACCTTTGTCTCTAAATGTTGCACCCCAGTCGCCACACTATTGTGTACGTAAGAGCCAGGCAGTGCATAACCAGCCAGTTAACTGTAAGTTTGGAGCTCTAGCATCAGAGGGGAAAAGTGTACCTTGTCTTTCTGTTCCTGACTCCTTAGCCTCAAGTCTGAAGTATTTAGCAAATTATTATTATAACCTTGACCACCAAATCCGCGGAATCCTTCATGTGAAGTGTCGCAGCCCCGGCACATGTCTCCAGTTGTTTCCCTTTTTCCCCCAGTGTCTCCTGTTTTCCTCAGTCGGCCGGTTGGTCCAGCCCCAAATATGTTTGAGGCCTGTAGGCTTTAGTGTATTCCTGACTCAGTCATTACATCTTCTTGGCCCCATTTACATTCACCCGAGATTGGTTTTGTGTGCACCAGATTTAGAGTCTGTAAATTCATGCTTTTCATGAATATGGCTTCTGCCATACTCATGAAAAGCCAAGTGGAACAAAGAAACATGGTTATTTTGGGATTTTTTTTTTTTTACATTCGGACCAATCACACTTCTTTTTTTTCCCTCTGTCCACCTGTCTGACTGTCTCCCTCTCCTTCTCATGAGCTAAAATGGTGACCTGCCTATTTTATGTTTAAACTGTACCTTTTTTTCTTTTTTGGATTTTTTTTTTCTCCCCAGTTGTACATGTCCAATTACCCCACTCTTCCAAGCCATCCCGGTTGCTGCTCCACCCCCTCTGTCGATCTAGGAAGGGCTGCAGACTACCACATGCCTCCTCCGATACATGTGCAGTCGCCAGCCGCTTCTTTTCACCTGACAATGAGGAATTTTGCCAGAGGGACATGGTGCGTGGGAGGATCACGCTATTCCCCCTCCCCACTGAACAGGTACCCCGAATGACCAGAGGAGGCGCTAGTGCAGCGACCAGGACACATACCCACACGTCGGCTTGGTCACACAGAGATTCGAACCGGCGATCCCAGTGTTGGTAGGTAACGGAATAGACCGCCATGCCACCCGGACACCTCCTAAGCTGTACTTTTGATTACTTTGCCCCACCACTGCCGTTCAGCACTCGGTATCTCTGCCTACTCAATTTCTTTAACTTTGTGTCATCGGAGGAAGCCTCTTGGACACGCTCCATTTAGTAGACGTATGACTATGCAGAGCCCATACAGGCACTGGGGGGGGGGGGGACACGGTCATAACAAATAACTGTCAGTAGGGTGGAGCGATGCTTTCCTCTTTGGAAATCCCCTTATGTTTTTCTGTGAACAAGACAAATCAAAAGCTTGCCTGTCCAAAAGAAAAAAATGTTTCCCTGGCGATAACGTGACATACAGCGAGCACTCTATGGCACTGTCTTGCTTGCATTAAAAGACAATGCAGGGCAAGCAGTGCCATTTGTCACGATGTGCATGCAATTAGAGAAGCCTTTCCGGGAGGAATAAGCAATTTGGGGAATGAAAAGGAAAAGTATTAAAAATGTCATCTGAAGCACAGAGAGAGCGAGAGACCCAGGTTGTTTACCACGGCCCACTCTGGCTGAGAGGAGAGACCATCAATTCTCCACATCTAATAAAGCAGGACATTACCTCTGCCAACACACTGTAGTAAGCCCACGTGCTCCTGGACACATCTACACAGATGCATACTAAGGAAAACCAAACATCTAGAATATACCCAGGCTCGTGCACTTAAGCACACAGAGACACACATTCACACTAAGGAAAACCATACACAGGACACACACATTTCTTGTATGCCCACATGTACGCACACAGAAAACACAAAACAGGGGCAGGCACTCATTAACACAAGCCTTTGAATTTATCCACACCGACGCATGCTCAACCCTCTCACCCTGCAAACAAGTGCATTGTCATCTTAAGTACAACAACGTTGCAAATGGAAAACATTTGACGGCGTAAATATTCAGCAAAGCTTCCTCATTGACATTTAAAACGGATCCACTTTTAGGGAATTTATCTAGGCATACAGAACACCAGGAGTCAGCATGTTTGCATAATGAATTACTTTGCATTTCAAATTCAATTTGAAAAGTAAACATTTCATTTAGACAAGACTGCTCCAGGGTATTGATCCTGAAATATTACAAAAGCAGTGCGCTCTTATTATTTCTGTGTCCTGATTTCAAGGTCTTCTCTTTTTCATGGTGCAGCAGCATTATGTGGTGAAACATTATGCCACAAATTTCAGTTCAGCTCTTATCTACAATTGGTACATATAAAGCAACAGTGCTTGCTCGTTGGATTGAGGTTTTATCATAGTTTGCCACAGCTGGGAGGTGGGCCCATCAAATCTAGTCTGAGCTAACTCAGAGGGGAGTGCAGTTTGGTGGCCTCTGACGATGAAAGATGCATCTGGACTCGCACGTTGCCTTTTCTCCAGCAGGGCAATCATGGCAGTAGTGTGTGGATTAAAGCCTGGTGCATACCACACAAGGACTGCAACTCGCAGCTCTTTCTGTCCTACAGTATGCTGTATTTAACAACTGGAAATCACTAAGGGTGACAGCTGACAAGACTCATCGAACATTTTCCCATGAATCCAATACCCATCCATTATCCAAACCGCTTATCCTGCTCTCAGGGTTGCGGGGATGCTGGAGCCTATCCCAGCAGTCATTGGGTGGCAGGTGGGGAGACACCCTGGACAGGCCGCCAGTCCATGCCGTGAGAAATACAAGATCACCTATTTCAGGTAGCCAATCAACGTGCAGCATACTGGACTAAGCAAGGAAGATACTTCATCACCATTTCTGGAGTTTGTGCTGACCCCAAAAAAAGTAGGAAGTGCACATTACTCATAAATAGGTTTAACAATACATACAGTGGGGAAAATAAATATTTGACCCCTTGCTGATTTTGTAGGTTTGCCCACTTACAAAGAATGCAACAGTCTATAATTTTAATCATATGTACATTTTAACAGTGAGAGAAGGAATCCAAAAGAAAATTCCAGAAAATCACATCATATGAATTTATAAAAATTAATAACCACCTGATTTCGAAAAATAAGTATCTGATCCCCCACCAAACAGCAAGTATTCTGGCTCCCACAAACCAGTTAGTTTTTCTTTAAGATGCACCCCCAAGCCCAACTAATTACCCACATAAAATACACCTGCATCACCTTGTTACCTGTATAAAAGACACCTGTCCACACCCAATCAATCAGATTTCAACATCTCCACCATGGGCAAGACCAAAGAGCTGTCTAAGGACACCAGGGACAAGAGTGTAGACCTGCACAAGGCCGGGATGGGCTACAAGAGAATTGGAAAGCATCTTCGAGAGAAAGTAACAACTGTCGGTGCAGTTATCAGGAAATGGAAGGAACACCACACCACCGCCAACCTCCCTCGGTCTGGGGCTCCACGTAAGATCTCGCCTCGTGGGGTGTCCCTGATCATGCGAACAGTGAGGAATCATCCCAGAACCACAAGGGGGGAACTGGTTAATGACCTGAAGGCAGCTGGGACCACAGTTACAAAGCAAACGGTTAGTAACACACTACGCCATCATGGATTAAAATCCTGCAGCACACGCAAGGTCCCACTGCTCAAGAAGGCACATGTACAGGCCCGTCTGAAGTTCGCCAATGAACACTTGGACGACTCAGAATAGGCCTGGAAGAAGGTGATGTGGTTGGATGAGACCAAAATAGAACTTTTCGGGCTCAACTCAACTCGCCGTGTTTGGAGGGTGAAGAACACGGAGTACAACCCAAAGAACACCATCCCCACCGTCAAGCATGGGGGTGGCAACATCATTCTTTGGGGGTGCTTTTCAGCCAAGGGGACAGGACAACTCCATCGCATTGAGGGGAGGATGGACGGGGCCATGTACCGTGGAATTCTGGACCAACACCTCCTTCCCTCAGTGAGAGCGCTGAAGATGGGTTGTGGATGGGTGTTCCAACACGACAACGACCCAAAGCACACCGGAAAAGCAACCAAAGAGTGGCTGAAGAAGAAGCACATCAAGGTTCTGGAATGGCCTAGCCAGTCTCCAGACCTGAATCCAATCGAAAATCTTTGGACGGAGCTTAAAATTCGGGTTGCCAGGCGACAGCCTCGAAACCTGAACGATTTGGAGGCTGTCTGCAGGGAGGAGTGGGCCAACATCCCTGCCGAAATGTGCACAAACCTTGTCATAAACTATAAAAACCGTTTGACATCTGTGCTGGCCAATAATGGCTTTTCTACTAAATATTAACATGATGTTCGTCCAGGGGTTCAAATATTTATTTTGGACCAAAAATATGCAAATAAATTCATAAAATTCATACAATGTCTTACTCCACTTTTTTTGGTCATATTCTGTCTCTCACTGTTAAAGTGATCCTACGCTTAAACTTATAGACTGTTGCACTCTTCGTAAGTGGGCAAACTTACAAAATCAGCAGGGGTTCAAATAATTATTTTCCCGACTGTATAGTACATACAAAACTTAATATGATTGTGTAGTGGACTTATGGACATAATTCACCATAGCTTGTTTGTAGGAAGTTGACGTGCTCACTTTCAGGGCTCAGGGTGTGGCCATAGTGATGCAGCGCCACATGGTTGGGTTGGGGTGGGGTATAAAAGGAAATAAACAACACACGTGGGGTTGGTAGTCAAAGAGAGAAGTTGTTCATCGCTGTTTTCTCCCGACTTCCACAGCAGGTTGGTATCCTGGCAAGTAGAATCAGCAAGAAAACTCTTGTTACATAGGCTTTGTTTTCCAACGGCCCTTGCTCTTTGTTGCACAGTGTTTGTGCAGTGTTTAAACAAGATCTTCCACTTTGACCAGAGAGCTCATTTGCTGTTGACTCTCACAGACCCCTGAGACTGGCGAGAAAATCAAACGGGTTTGATTTTGTCTTAAGAGTCTCAAGAGGTTGTTAAGAGTGCTAAAACTGAGTTGCTGGGGGTGTCGCACTACATGACGGACTGTCACGGACATGCACTGTGACTGTCCTTAAAACTCTTATGACTATGCAAATGAAGGCTAGGCGTGAATGAATTTGGGAAAGCCGCCTAATGTGCACCTAGTGCAGCCTCTACACAATGATGCAAAGTAATGTCATTAGTCTGTTGGGAGCACTTGTTTCCCCTGCAGGAAATCTGCCAAGACAGTGAGAAGCTTTCAGTCTGCCAGCCTATTAGGTTAAACATTGATGCCATCAGAGCTGTCCCGGGCCATTGTTATGGCTGACTGTAATGTTGCTCTAGTCAGGTTACACCACTGTGGCGGAGCTCTGTAAACGGGCTGTCCCTGGTGCACCGGCTACTCTGTTTGAGTGTCAGTCAGCCTAATCAGATATGGAGCCTTTTTTGTCCCCTGTCAGGCTGCCTTCACACTGAGCCAACAGCTGATGAGGCCTGCTATTTGATTGCTGAGGGTTTAAAATATGCCTGTCAATCAGAAAGCTTGTAGGTGCCGCCATGCAGGAGCCAAGTCTTGTAGTAGTCAACCAGACCCTATTTCACTCAGTCAGACCTTAAACTTTGGGTGATATTTTCTGTAGCAATATGCGGTTTAGTGTTGAGTACTAGTCAAGGATTGATTGCACCATCGATCGATAAAACCAATTGTCTCTAAAGCTCTGCCCATTTGGAAATCAATCCAGGGTCTTGTGCACATTCAGCCAAGGCAAGTCATTTTCTGGAGCATCAGACATGGTCACCTTGTTCTATGCACTTCAACAGCAGTGGCTCCTTCTGAAAGCCCATTTCCACAGCGTGGTGTTTCAAATAAGGCCCTTTTTCAGCCCCGTGAAGTGTTTTTGTTTCATTTGATGGATCGTGTTTTCAACTCCAGTATTTCAAATAATCTTAAAAGTGTGCAAATGTGCAGTAAACATCTTCACCCCCCCATTCGACCACACACACACACTCACAAGGAGTAGCAGTGGTTATGTTCTGTGGGCTTATTGTAAGCAACCCATCAGCTTTACCTCGTCTGGCCTTTTGTTGTGCAAATCTGGAGGGGAGTGAATAAAGCTGGTTTGCTTTGAATGATGAGGTCATTAGCAGAGATAATAGGGCTTTGCTGTAACGATCTTCGAACTGGGATAACACATCACATTTTAAAAAGCTGATCTGCACAGTCATAAGTCACAGGCCTCATTTCCCGGGTCAGACCTCTTCATTCGGGGACTAATTTTTACACTATCATCGCAACACCCATGTTCGCAAAATGTATGGCAGAATTTTACATCGGATCACCTTCCTGACACAACCCCTAACCCTATGGACGGAGGTACAGGTGAATGCCGTCCCAGTATTCATGGACTTTCGCCCAAGCCTATCGCTGGACTTCTTCTGCAAGAAGATCATCGCAGCGCCCATGTTAACTCCATGGTGGACGACAGTGTAAATAATCTCTGCTCCCTGATCTGACACGCCAATCATTTCTGCAGTGATCGGTGAAGCTATTCATGCATGCATCACAAGATGCTTTAGTATGTCAGTGGTGCCCCCAAGGGGTGGCCACGGCCACCCTGATACTATCCCTGGCCACCCCCCACCCCCCCAGCCACTAGTCACATATGCAGAATATGCTTCTGATTACGCATAATATGCTTCTATCTGATATTTTACATTAGGTGCTCTTCATTTAAATCAACAATGTATATTTTTCATAATAATTCGTGTCAAAGAAAATAACAAATGCCTCGCCAGGCAGCCAGCCGCTTTTGATCGTCCGTCACTGCGTCACACATATATGATATAACAGTGAATCGCCTAACACGTTACAATATATACATAACACATTAAAACAGAATTGTTGTGGAACTCAGAAATGTTAACTGTACCGGTATTAGTCTATGCACATCACATATTTAGTAACATTGACCGTAAAAAAATAAGAAACCAAAGTATTTCAGTATGCGATCCCTTAACTCTCATATTGACAGTTTTCAACTAGCCTATTCAGTATACTACAACAGCATAACAGAATTCCTGAAATTCAGTCATGGCTTTTGGTTTTGGTGTGCCACCCCAAGATTTTCAGGGGCCCCATTTGGCCACCCCTATGAGAAATGTCTGGGGGCGCCACTGCATTATGTATGTGTGATGTGTGTTTGCAGAATGTAAAGACGGGTGACAAAAGTAAAAGAATGCTTGGCCCATACAGTGAGGGGGGCTGGGGGCTTTGTTATGCTGTGGGGGGGGGGCATTTTCCTGGCATGGTGCCCTTAGAGGGAGGGGTCACTGCAAATCAATACTAAGTTACTCTGAGTGATCACCTTTATCCTATGATAAGACATTTCTTTTTTTTTTCTTTTCTCCCCATTTGTCAATTGTACCTGTCCAATTACCCCACTCTTCCGAGCTGTCCCTGTCACTGCTCCAACCTCTTCTGCCAAGCCGGAGAGGACTGTAGACGACCACATGCCTCCTCTGATAAATGTGGAGTCACCAGCCGCTTCTTTTCACCTGACAGTGAGGAGTTTTGCCAGGGATACGTAGCGCGTGGGGGGGGGGGTTCATGCTATTCCCCACAGTTCCCCCTGCCCCCTGAACAGGCACCCTGACCTACCAAAGGAGGCACTAGTGCAGCAACCAGGACACATCCCCCACATCTGGCTACAGCCAATTGTGTCTGTGGGGACGCCCGACCAAGCCGGAGGTAACACAGGGATTCGAACCAGCGATCCTCGTGTTGGTAGGCAACGGAATAGACCGCTATGCTACCCAGATGCCCACGATGAGACATTTCTATCCTGCTGTCAGAAATGTCATCATGAAGCAAGGTAGATCTGAGACGGCCTGATAAAGTTACAGGATAATTTTCCAAGAAAGTCATGACTTTACTGGATAACGGAACAGCAAGATAACTGGGGTGTTTAGTGAAATGCAGGGGTGTGTGCAACCTATGAGAAAATGCATCCATGCCATGTGTGTGCGCACACTGTGTACTGACACACACACACACACACACACACACACACACACACACACACACACACACACACTCTTGTCTCTATTTTCCCTTTCAACACACTTTCTGTCATCCTAACTCTGGTGTTGTAAAGCGTAAATGGAAACAGGGTTATTTTTATTCTCTGCACATCCTGGTCCTACTGTAGATGGAGAGGTGAGATTCCCCCTGCCAATTACTGCAGACCACGGGGAGGTCACACTTACAGACAGCATCCACCGGCTCAGCACAGATGACCCCTGGGATCCTGAGCAGACATGGTTGGACTTGTTAAACCCTGGAGAGGATGGTCAGGACTGTTGTAATGTGACAGGGGTTTCGTAAGAGCATGATGTTTGTTCATGCATGTCAGGACCTATTGAGTCTGTCAGTTCTTACATAATACACGGGCCTATCTTCAGACAGCAGTTAGGGAAGCTTTTTTTTAAGTTTCCTGAGAATTATTTTATTTTTTTATGAAGAGTTATTGAGAAGGATTGCGTTTGTTTTATAATAATTTTTCATTTCCTTTCATTCTTTTTTTTTTCAGGGGGGGGTGTATTTTCTTCCCTTTTCACCCCAGTTTAACTTGTCTACTCCCTGACTACTGAGCTTGTCAGTGGTCAGTTATTACACCATTGAGAACATATTAAATGTCTCCAGGAAGCATAAAGAAATAAGCCAACGCCTGGTACAGAAAAACAAATATTCAATTTCTTTATTTTTCAAACTGGTTAATTTTTTTTAAACCATTTTCCCTCTTTTTCTCCCCAATTGTACCCGTCCAATTACCGTCCCAGTCTCTGCTCCACCCAATCTGTTGATCCGGGGAGGGCTGCAGACTACCATATGCCTCCTCCGATACAAGTGAAGTCGCCAGCTGCTTCTTTTCACCCGACAATGAGATTCACCAGGGGGACGTACCACATGGGAGGATCACGCTATTCCCCTCAGTTCCCCTTCCTCCCTGAACAGGCGCCCCGACTAACCAGGACACATACCCATATCCGGCTCCCCACCTGCAGACATGGCCAATTGTGTCTGCAGGGGCGCCTGATCAAGCCGGAGGTAACATGGGGATTCGAACCGGCGATCCCCATGTTGTTAGGCAACGGAATAGACCACTACACAACCCCGAGGCCGAAACTTTTTTTTTTTAATTTTGGGCTGGACCTGCCGGTGGGCCAGCCCTACAAAGCACCTGCAAAGTGTGAAAGGCACCCCTGACTGTGCTGCCAAACGAATAGTGTTTGGGTGCTCTGGTGCTATTTGCACTTATTTGAATCGGGTCATGTGCATACATTTGGCACAAAATTGAATCCTTTCTGTGCAAATGAGCTTCATTGCAAAAAAGATAATTCACAAACATCAGCGCTAATAGCCACATGCAGTTAGATTGAAAATGATTGGTGTCCTCAGAGTTGGTGGTAATTGATGCCCAGAATTTCCAGTGATCTTGGCAGCAGTGATTGTTGCCAGGATAGGGCATTGTCATGCCAGGTGCGCTCGCGAACGAATATTATGAAGGAGAATATCACTTTTTGATTTAACTGAAACCGAAATCATGCACAGATCCAGGTTTCCGGGTCAAACAATTCTTGCTATACTTGATGACATCAAGGATGACATTGAACCTACCTATTGTATTCTTGGTGCAAAGCCACCATTTATACTTTGCCATATGGATAATTGCAATCAGATGCAAAACAAGGGCAAAATTCATTCAGCTGCAAAACTTTATGAATGTGTTTGTGCTGTAATACTATTAGCGCAATATCTTTTGTGAATCGAACCTTGAGACAGGGCAGATAGCGGTTGCAAATGGTGCGCAATTCACGGTGTTATCGGCGGTCTTTGTGAATTTGCCTGTCAATACAGAGTCAGTCTTAGAAAAACGGGTGAATTCACAGATAGAAACAAGTGAAAGAGGAGGGGGAGTTAACAGATAACTAGAATAGGTAGCATATATACAGCGGTCTATTCCGTTGCCTACCAACACGGGAATTGCCGGTTTGAATCCCCATGTTACCTCCTGTTTGGTCGGCCATTCCTACAGACACAATTAGCCATGTCTGCGGGTGGGAAGCTGGATTTGGGTATGTGTCCTGGTCGCTGCACTAGCACCTCCTCTGGTCGGTCGGTCGGGGCACCTGTTCGGGGGAGAGGGGGAACTGGGGGGAATAGCGTGATCCTCCCTCGTGCTACATCTCCCTGGTGAAACTCCTCACTGTCAGGTGAAAAGAAGCAGCTGGCAACTCCACATGTATTGGAGGAGGCATGTGGTAGTCTGCAGTCCTCCCCGTCTCAGCAGAGGAGGTAGAGCAGTGACCGAACGGCTCGGAAGAATATATATATAATAGGTATAATGCATCCCAGGATATGAGTGGAAAGTATTGTTCTTGCAACTACATTTATAGCCTTTTTCCTTTTTCCTTTTTTACTCAAACGTAGCTTAACCATGCCATGTGATATGCAGTACACTTCAACAACAAATATTACGGGGACTACAGAAAATTGCAGATGATTGCAATTTCCAAAATTGACCATGCACGGTACAGCCATATACTAGGTATTTAACCTAGTTACCCTCAGAATCCTGCACCCATTTTGCAGAATTCACTGCAGTGACCTTGGTGGCAGCCCTGTGAATAAAAACCACGTAGCTCCCCCAATTTGTCCTTACTCTATGTAGCCTGTGGAATAACAAGTAAATAAAAGCATGCTCTTCTTTTATTGGCATGAAGCTTTTACTTTTTTTTAACTGCAGACACAAGACGTCTTCAGCGCTTCATACATTACAATTAAAGTACACATAGTGTGCACAGTGACACATCAGTCATCTTATTTTACATTTAAAAACAGCACATGAACACAAATAAATAACAAGGAATACTGAACTAAATACGACATCTACACAAGTACCTTACTTACAAATATGTGCTATTGCTCCTGCTACCATTTTTTTACCATTCGGTTTACACTACCGTGCACACATTGATCAAAAAAATAAATAAATTAAGTATGCCACAGTAAAGAATATTCTATTGTATTCAAACTCGGAAATATATTGTGGTAGAGACCTCATTTACAATATAGCCGAGCAAAAAAAAAAAAAAACACAAAAAAAAACAAGTGTAAAATGCCGTAGAATAGTGAAATTATTTTGAACATCGTGTTAAATTTTAAATTAACGATAGATTGCAAAAAAATCGCCCCATATTAAAACAAAAACTGTAGACAAAGATGTACTTAATTTGGTTCCACCCGCACAAAGTAATTGTGTAATCTGTGGCAAACCTTTGATCTGATGGTTTACAAATGAAAAACATCCATCCTGCCTCCCAGTGGACTGGTGTGTGAGTGTGTACAGTATGCTAATGCTCCACAGTGCCTCCACAATCCCTATTGTAACAAAGGGGTCGGGAATGAGGAAGCGCGGAACAAAGTGTCTCCAGCCTGCAGCCAGACCATTCTCTCAACTAAAATAAATGAAAAATAACAGTCCAAATTTTTTATTTTCATTCAAAAGGATTTTTCAAATTGTGAAAAAGCCACTCTAAGCATGACTCAAATTCATATCTCATGTTTCCATACCAAATGTCCAATGTTTTGCTCCCCGAAACTCGGTTACCATATGCTAACTAGCTAGCAAACTTTGAGCTGATGGTCCTAAGGCTCATGCATTAAGTCTGAGGTGTGTTGATCATGTCAAAAAAAAAAAACGTAATAGGGTTTGATCCCTTTTGAGGTAACTAGACTGTAATAGTCATCCAGGTAACACATTCTAGTTGTGTATATTTATTTCTTGTGACATTGTATTACTTGGATGATTGATATGAACCTACAGACAGAGTGAAGAATGCACATGCCCAACATTAAATGCACCTGGGCGAAGCCAAGCTGGGTGTACAGCATGATGCCTGATGACCCATCACACTCTGCTTGCTAGGGTCCTGCCAAATAGAAGGACAAAAACAAGAACTCAACAGACTGGGTGGGCATGATCGTCGTAGCTGAAGGTCACTGCAAGCTGTTTCCAGCTTCCAACTTCACGACAGTCGGTTTTGTGAGATCGATAACTGTTGTTCATTCTCTTACTATCGCTCCTCTGTATTCTGCCCTAACCTCTTCATTTGTCCTAGTTTTAAATTATTTTCCGCGCTTAGTTCGCTTATCGCTCGATTCTCTAATTTTCTTTCTCAAACGACTCTTGGGTTTAGTAGGCAACCTCTCATTCCTAGTTTTGTTACTGCTCAGCAGTTAGCTCTATTGCATTTGCAGTCAAAGCAACCTCATTAAAATACAAGTGTGTGGTGACTGTTCTGCAGTTACAGATGGGTTGTCTCTATAAGTTACAGCAGCTTCTTTTGGTTAGGATTACGTAAGACGTGACTAGCACTCCAGATAGCCTTGGCCACAGGCCTGACAGCAGACCTGCTATTGTTAGCACAAGCACAGCCTCGTCAGCAGATGTGGCGAAGATTATCTCTGTTTACTGGCATGGGAAGACTCGCAAGAGCAAGTCACTGGTCGTGTGGCCTGGTCTGCAGTCACCTCTCCTGACTGCAAACCGATTCTTGCCCCTCACCAGGGGCAAAAGTCCTATCGACCAGCGTGCCTCTCCCGCTCCTGTCGACAGAGTAAAGCAACACACATTAGTGATAGCAGACTCTATTACCCGCAACATAAGATTAGCTTCGCCAGTCTTGGTTCACTGTTTACCCGGGGCCAGAGACTCCGACATAGAGGATTATCTTAGTGTGCTGGCATCACAGAGGGATAAACAGGGAACCCAGGCACACAGCACCACTACTTTCAGCAACATTGTTATTAACTTGACACCAGTAATGCTAGGATGATGCAATCAGAGAACACAAAAGCCAGACTAGTCAAGATGCTCGAGTCTGCCAGAAAGATGCGTCGGCATAGATTAATTGTCTCTGGTCCCTTACCCGTGAGGGGTAATGATGAGATGTGCAGTAGGCTCACCCCAATGAACCGCTGGCTGGCTCGTAGGGCTGCACAACATATCGAAAATTTACCTTCATCGCGATATCAACATGTGCGATATATAGCGCGTATCACAAAAGACTGCTTGAACTGCCATAAATGGTATATGCAGTTAGTGTTGACTTTGGTGTCCCCTTGTGGAAAAAAGGCGGCAGTGTCAGTTGTCTGATTCCGCCTCAGTAAAAACAAAATATAATGTAAAAAATAAAATTCTAACATTAGTTACTCGCTCTGCAAAACTGATAAGACGTCAGTTTTAAATTGACATTGTTACATAATCATTTATAATATAAACTCCTAGTAGCGCCTTTAAATAGGCCTAGATGCTCTGTTAAAGTGATGATGAAGAAACTATTGCCATGCAACGAAGTTGGTGATATTTGTTCATAGTCAATATAGCGGCCGTAGCCAGGTGTATTTTTTTTTCTCAATAAAACCATGTTGCTGGAATGGAAATAATGCATTTCTTTTTTTTTTATTCAGTGTGCATAAGCTGTTCATTGTCTGGGGTCTATGTTGGCAGCAAACCTAAAGCAGAAAGACATTAAAACTGTACACTTCAATATTTGTTTATTTATCACGAGTCATATTGTCATCGTAATATTCAACGTGTTATCGCACATCACATATTTTCCTAATATCATGCAGCCCTACTGGCTCGTTACTGTAATGAGCAGGGATTCAGCTTTGTTGATAACTGGCCTTCTTTCTGGGGCCGTGTTTACCTGTTGAAAGCGGATAGCATTCACTTTACTGGGGATGGCGCCACTCTTTTATCTAGTAATGTAGATAGCTGTCTACATTTAGTTTAACACTAGGGATTTATCATTCAGCAAGTTGCAGGTGATTAGAGAGCCTGCTAGGTTTAAACCTAGTGTGGATGTGGAGTCAACTAGTTTAGTTAATATGTCTAGTCAGGGATTTTCTCATAGTATAGATTATCAGATTGACAGTTTGGTCTATGACATTGAGACCGTCTCCCTACCCTGTTGTATTGCTCCCAAGCTCTCCTCTCCTAAATGTGTGAATCACAATAATGCAATAATCATTCCTACTACTGGTGGTGGTGAAATGTGCAACAAATTATCTAATAAACTACAGAATCAAACATCTAATGTTATCAAAAGTGTGACCAAAGCACTTTTTCCGGTTGAGTAAGCTGAGAGATGCAGGCGAAATCCATTCTGACTCCATCTAATGAGATCCATGGGTGCAAATAGCGCGATGAATGTCGTGGAATGTCCAGACTGTTTGAGGAAGTCCAAACGTGATCAGCAAGATATTAGCGAGGATTTTTGTACAAAGCCAGAAGCTCAGCTTGGAGGTCCCTCTGAAGGGAAATGGAATTGATAAGCCCACTGCCGTGTTTTGATTTGTTTTTGAGGGTTGTTTTTTTTAAATCTTTCTGCCTAAACCATGAAATCCTTCTGCCTAAACCATTTCACTTAAGAGTGATAACACAAAAAAATAAAGAACCCCAAAAATAGAGATTGTGTCCTGTTTGGTACCTATTTCCACGGGTTGGTTACACAATTTTGGTGTAACCCGTGAACAAAAACAAATCCAAAGCATAGGTCATCAAAATTGTCAACTAATAATACAAGGTGTCTAATTCCAATTAATATTTCACCTATTGGTAGCGCTAAAGTTCTGCCTCCTACTGATCACTTTGACAAGACGCTTAAATTTGGTTTCATAATATCAGATCACTGTCTACCAAAGCCTTACTAATAAATGATTTGATTCTTGAACATAGTTTCGATATGATTGGGTCATGTGAAACACCCCCCCCCTTTTTTTCTTCCCAATTGTACCTGACCAATCACCCCGCTCTCTGAACCGTCCCAGTCGCTGCTCCACCCCCTCTGCCAATCTGGGGAGGGCTGCAGACTACCACATGCCTCCTCCGATACATGTGGAGTTGCCAGCTGCTTCTTTTCACCTGACAGTGAGGAGTTTCACCAGGGGGACATAGCGCACGGGAGGATATCGATACACTATCGGTCTTTCGGATTTGGGCCGTTTCCAAGGGCAATGTGACTCCGGGCGCCATCTTCCAAGGATCAGAGGTATTGTTTACGAATTAGCTAGCACTTTAGCCATTGACTTTTTAGTCACTGACATTGACGTTTGTCTCTAGCTAACGCCAGCTAGCTACCTAACGTTGGTTAACTTTTGCATAAACGTTACCTAGCTAACGTTAACGCTATGGATCATTAATCATTCATATCATAGCGAGCTAAATCGATCATAGCTAACTCAAATCGTATCCAAGTACAACGTTAGCCAAGGTTGTCATCATCCATCTAACGCAGTTAGACAATCAGTTTAACAGTTCTATGCCTGTGAGACTGTACCGTAACGTTAGCTACATAACGTTAGCTAACGTTATGTGTGCGTTTAAGAGAAAGGAAAGCTTACCTTTGTGAAAATGCAAAGAGCATACTAACATTGCTGCCGAAATGATCGATTTGTGTCTCACTGCTGCAACCCAGGCCATCCTGCGCCTCTTGGTTAAGTCCTCTATGTTCTTTCCTTCGTTTCTCTTCCAAGAAGGGAAAGAAAAAAAGCATAAACCATTCTCGAGTTTAATACCGGAGCGATCGTGGGATTTGCTGTGGCAATTCTTCACACAACAGGAACGCCCAACCGTCTCGCCTGCGTGAAATATCTAATCTAATATATAGCTATTTATCCAAAAAATATATGACGTACTAAAAAAAGTTAGTAAGAAAAATCTGTGCTAACGGCTAACAACAATGATTAACGTTACTTGGAAGATGGCGGCTTTCCCAAAATGCAACGCGTGTGTGACATCACGACCGAAAGACCTCTGCGATTCCCCCCTCCCCCTTGAACAGGCGCCCCGACCGACCAGAGGAGACGCTAGTGCAGAGACCAGAACACATCTACATCCGGCAAGCCGGAGGTAACACGGGGATTCAAACCGACATTCCCCGTGTTGGTAGGCAACGGAATAGACCACTAGGGTTATGTGAAACATGGCTGAAACCGAATGTTTTCCTTCCCTTAAATGAAGCTTCCCCACGCGACTATACGTATGCCCATGTAGCTCGGGCAATTGAACAAGGTGGGGGTGTTGCCTTAATATGTCTATTTTGAATTTAACTTCTAAAGTTGAATCTAATTTCCAATCTTTTGAGGCTCTTATTCTAAGTCCATCTCCCTCAGCCACAAATAGACTCGGCTCAGTCCATATTGTGACACCCGATCGACCTCCTGACTGTTACTCACTATTTATTGAAAAAATTGGAGAACTGTCTCAGGTCTTGTTACTCATTCTAATGAGATTCTAATTCTTGGCGATTTCAATATTCATCTGAATAAGGCTGGTGATCCTCTAAGTAAACCCTTTTTGGCACTTGTTGATACTTTTGGGTTCACTCAGTTTGTTCAAGAGTCAACTCATTGCAGTTGTAACACCTTTGATTTGGTTTTATCTAAAGGGATAGCTGTTTCTGATCTGAATGTCTTCCCAACCAAATCTGCTGTGTCGGATCCTTTTCTCATCAAATTTGAAGCATTATTGGCCTGTCCTGTTAATGTCAGTACAGAATTGCCAATTGCCACGTTGGTCCATCCACTGTAGTTGCATTTGGCCAGCGGCTGCCTGAAGTCTTGGCTCCTTTCACTATAAAGACTGACTCTGTTGAAAATTTCCCTAGAGATTTAAATGTGGCCCTCTCTGGTCACCTCGATTCAGTTGCACCTCTCAGTACCAGAGCTAGGCGACTTAAGATGCCTGCCCTGGTTTAACAACAAGACATGATTGTGCTTTTAAGCTAGCCTGCAGGAAACTGGAACGTAAATAGTGAAAATCAAAATTGGAAGTTTTTTACCTATCTTGGCATAATTGAAATACAAGTGTGCTTTATCTACTGAAAGGGCAGTATATCTCTCTCTCTCTCGCTTAATCAATGTTAATAAACATAACCCCAGATTTCGCTGCATATATATTTTCTAAAATACAGCCATTTATTAGCTGCTCGCCATTCACGGCCCATGAGTTTCTAGACTTTTGCTGCAATATGGTTGATGAGATCATAAACAAAATTAGTTCTTCAACTCCAGCTACTCCTGCTGCTGTCTTACCAAATTCATATGTAACCCTTTCACCATAGGCTCGTGATAAGAGGAACACTTTATGCTGCAACCAACAAAGTACTAAACCTCTTTAAACCCAAATATGGTGAAAGAGACATCTCATTGTAAAATAATCCTGTCTAGGGTAAACTATGACTCTCACTCCCTTTAATAACCGATGAGAGTCTATGGGAACAAGACTGATTTTGATAATGTTATGGTTATAAAAAAAATTAATCTCTTCAGTTGCACAGCATGTGATAAGAAAATAAAACAAACGCCATACCTCAGTTTCCACTTTGTGTTAATGGAACATAAAACGTCCACATTCAAAATGCTGAACCCCCAGTATGAAAAAATAAATTTAAAATAAAACGGAAAGACCCGGGCAAGTTAGCATTTAGTCTGTGTTAACCTGAGTGAACTTTTTGTTCAGTGGCGTGTCGTGACCTTTCCACTAGGTGGGGCTGCTTTGAATCCAGCGCGTCAGAATTATAATTTTTTCTTGACACACAGCAGGCATAAGAGTCTAGTCCCCTAGGTTACATCATTTAATCATTTTTTAAGAAACATACACAAGTCTACTTTCAAACGTCTACATTTCAGAAATAAAAATAAACAGCATATATTTAACAGAACTCGTTTATTTTTCTGTTTGCCTGTCATTGTCTGACACTATATTTCATTTATGTAATGTAGGCTTGATAACATGCATTAATTGAATTAGACAATTAAATTAAAATGATACGCTATTAGTGATTTTTTGCATTCGAAACAGTTACTCTATTTAAGCCACAACTAATCAAATTTCAAATTTCACAAAGCAATCAAATTTCCACCCATAAACATAATTTGCAGCCATTTAAATCTCATTAAATCAATAGCACAAATGCAGGAAAGTTTCCAACAAATAGACGTACATGTTGTGCACAGAAAGTGTTCCACATAAAATAATTAATGAGGGAAAAAAACTAAAGTATCGTAACATAGGCCTACAGTAGCCTACTACATATTGATCGATAAGCATTTGGAAGTCCCCGCATCACGCTCGCACCGTCGTAAGCCTGCACTATCACTTTACCTCTGCTGCTCTCCCTTCTAGCACTTTATCCCTCTGCTGCTCTCCCTTCTATCACTTTATCCCTCTGCTGCGCTCCCTTCTAGCACTTTATCTCTCTGCTGCTCTCCCTTCTATCACTTTATCTCTCCGCTGCTCTCCCTTCTAGCACTTTATCTCTCCGCTGCTCTCCCTTCTAGCACTTTATCTCTGCTGCTCTCCCTTCTAGCACTTTATCTCTCTGCTGCTCTCCCTTCTCTGGCAGGATGTGTTCTAATTGATTGAGAATTGATGCGGCAACAGTCTCGGCATTGGTAGTCTGTATGGGAGTAAAACTGTAAAAATGCTCCTGAACCTGATGTGATTTGTCAATATAATGTAGTACAAGCACTAACTGAGACTGCGTTGATATGTCAGCGGTTTCGTCGGCATGAATGGCTAGAAAGTCTGCGTTTTAATCTCATCTACTGTGTACTCGCGCATGATCCCCGACATACAATCCAGCAGTTCATTCTGAATAATATTTGATGTACCTTTAAACACGGTTGCCGTTTCCAAATGTTGTTTCAACGCACTGTCCAATTCAGCAGCAAAATGCACTAGTCCGATTTAAAAAAAACAAAACAAAAAAAACCCAGGGTTGGCAGGGTCACTGCTCTCATCTTGGCCACGTAATCCGAGTTCATATGCTCCACAAAATTTGACAGTCAGTAATCCTTGATAGCTCTATTCCTGTCCACCTCTTCATTGTGTTTAGCAACACCGGTCCTGTAGCTGTCGCTAAGTTGGCTAGCAATTTTAGTTCCCCCAAACATGGCTAGTTTCATGGCATTATCCATATGAGCCTTACTGTCTTCATGTTTGTTTGTTTTTGTTTTTGTTTTTCGGAAAGATGCTTAAGATCGCTCACTCCAGTTTGTCCGCTGTGGACGTTGGAAAAAGTAAGCACGGAAAGCAAAAAAACAGCATGCCTCTTGTCACATCCACAGACCCATGGTTTCCGTTCACTCCAGTTGCTAGCAAAATTCCTGATGTATGATTTGCCACGATCACTAGGGGGCTGTCGAATGTTGAGGTTCTCAGGCTGATCTGGACCCAACTGCTTCACAATAAGCTTGTCAGACAAACTTCTCCGTTCAAATGGTTTTTCAAACAAAGAATCGGCACTGTTAGGGGCAGGTTGTTCCTCTAGCACATCAGCCATTGTTACATTAGACACGTTACTAACAGCTAGCCAGCTCCCCGACTTCCTGCTCTACCACTAACAACTACTATGAATACAGAAGTATGCATATTTACACAGCACCATCTACCAAATCAGGCGGGTATTTCTCCGCCCAAGAATCAGCTCTTTTCGGCGCGCTATCAACCAATCCAGTGTGCGATGGCGTGGCTGCGTTTAAACTCACGTGTCTCCCGTCAGGCGGAGAAAAATGCGCCCTTCGGCACACAAAGGTTGCAAGCAAAGTTTTTTCATCAGTTATCACACTTTTCTATTATTGTAATGAATGAAAGGTCACGTGTTTAACTTGACCTACTCACGGGTGTACGTGCAGTGCGTGTGACGTATACAGGAAGTGAGAAGCGCATGTTATGAAGGGTATGTCGGATGAACGCTAGTAAAAGCTACGCAGTTAAGAACCTACGAAGTCGGCTCGTTCTTGAATTATTCTTATGTCAGTAAGACAAGGCGTCTACGGACATTACATGGTGTCAGAATAGTCTGTGTATCGGAACACGAGCGGTCATGCCGAAGTTTAATCCGCCGAGTGAATTCAAGTTTGACTGCCCCGTTGAATGGCCGGAGTGGAAACAACGGTTTTCGCGCTTCAGGCTCGCGACAAAGCTGGATAAAGACGACGGAGAGATTCAAGTGAGTTCGCTGATTTATGCAATGGGCAGCGAGGCTGAAAAGATATTCAGCTCGTTTGACTTCGCGGCGGAGGGTGATAAAGTGGACTATGATATCGTACTGAAAAGGCTCGACGACTACTTTATTCCCCGCCGTAACATCATACATGAGAGGGCGTGCTTCTATCAACGTAGCCAGCAGCCAGGAGAGACATCCGGACATTGTATGAGCTGTCTGAACACTGTGAGTTTGGGGACAAGAGGGATGAATATATCAGAGATCGTCTGGTAGTGGGCATAAAAGACAAAGTGCTCTCCCGTCAGTTCCAGCTTACAGCGGACCTTACTCTGGTGAAAGTCATTGAACAAGTGCGCCAGGCGGAGGCAATAACAAAGCAGCTCAGCCTCCAAGCTAACCAACCAGAGGCCCAGCTGGCTAACGTCAATGTTGTCCGATGGCGGGACGAACGCCAAAACAAAAAGGGCGGACAGCGTCATGGTGGCAGCAGACCTGCAACCAACAAAGTAGATGAATGCGGGAGGTGCGGCAAGACGCAGCACACCGATGAGCGGAAGTGTCCTGCAACGAACAGTAAGTGCAACAAGTGTCATAAAAAGGGACATTGGGAGCGTGTATGTCACTCTAAAGCGGTGAGAGAAGTCACTGAAGAGGTTAAACAGCTGTACTTTCTAGGAGAAGTTGGCAAAGAGAGCAGTCAGGAAGATTGGACTGTTAGTTTAACAATAAGTGATGTACCAATAACCTTTAAAATTGACACGGGGGCTGACGCTACTGTTATCAACCAAGGGACATTTAAAAAGCTGAAGCCAAACATAAAACTGGGACCTCCTGACACATGCTTCATAAGCCCAGGTGGAAACATCAGCTGCATAGGACAGTTTCAAGCCACAACCAACTACAAGGAGAAACAATACTCCTTTCCAGTGTATGTGATCAAGGGGAGAGGCAGCTGTCTGCTGAGTCGTCCAGAGGCAGTGGAGATGGGTCTAGTGAAGCGGATGAATGAGGTCAGTGGAGTTTTCGGTTCAAGTGGACTGCTGAAAACAGACCCAGTGAAAATAGCTCTGGTGGAGGGTGCCCAGCCATACGCGGTGCATACAGCCAGACGGATACCGCTGCCACTTGTACCACTGGTTAAGAAAGAACTGCAGCGCATGGAAAATGAGGGCATTATTGAAAAAGTGACTCAGCCCACAGAATGGTGCGCCGCTATGGTGCCGGTGCTGAAACCGAACAAGAAAGAGGTTCGCTGCTGCGCTGACCTCAGGAGGCTGAATCGAGCGGTGAAACGTGAGAAATACGTGCTGCCCACTATGGAGGAAATAATGCCAAGGCTCGCAGGGTCAAAGTTCTTCACAGCGTTGGATGCAGCAAGTGGGTTTTACCAGATCCCCTTGCATGAAGACAGCAGGGGGCTCACCACTTTCATCACCCCATTTGGGAGGTATGCTTTCTGCCGCCTTCCATTTGGTATAACGAGTGCTCCAGAGATTTTCCAGAGAAAGATGGCGGAAACTCTGACCGGGCTAGAGGGCACAGAGGTGTACATGGACGACATCCTTATACATGGAGAGACTGAGGAAATCCATGACCGGCGCCTAGCAGAGGCGCTGGGGGTCATTGAAACAGCAGGTCTCAAACTGAACCAAGCGAAATGCAAGTTCAAACAGAAACAAGTCCGCTTCCTTGGTCATATCATCAACGAGGCAGGCATCAGACCTGACCCGGACAAAGTGGCCGGAATAGAGAACTTTCCTCAGCCCCAGAACGTGACGGAACTCAAGAGGTTCCTCGGGATGGTGAACTATTTGGCAAAATACGTCCCAGAGCTGTCCACTGTAGGTCAGCCGCTTTATGGACTGCTTAAAGCAACGACAGAGTGGCTGTGGGGACCTGCACAGAACACAGCATTCCAAGACCTTAAAGCAGCACTCGCCACCGCCCCGGTACTCACCTTTTATGACGTCACTAAGGCTACGGTGGTGTCAGCAGATGCCAGCAGCTACGGGCTGGGGGGCGTTCTGCTCCAGCAGCACGGGGAACACTGGAAGCCCGTGGCCTACTGCTCCCGACGGCTGAGTGACGCAGAGACAAGGTACGCACAGATCGAGAAAGAGTGCTTAGCCAGCGTCTGGGCATGTGAAAGATTCGAGAAGTACTTGTTTGGGCTTGACAATTTCAGACTTGTCACCGATCATAAACCACTAGTGCCTCTCATGAACAGCAAAGACTTGGATAATGTGCCCATTAGGTGCCAGAGACTGTTAATGAGGCTGATGCGTTTCAATGCAGTGGCTGAATACGCACCAGGCAAAACTTTAGCTGTGGCTGATGCACTCTCCAGAGGCCCAGAGCAGCGCTACGGAGATGGTGCTTCTCATGATGATGTTGCAGCGCACATTGATGCCATCGTGTGCCAGGTGCCTGCCACACCTCAAAGGATGCAGGAGATAAAACAGAGCACGGATGGGGATCTGCAGCTCCAGACAGTGTTGGGCTTCATCAGACACGGCTGGCCTGAGTATGTCGATAAAGTGCCGGAGACAGTCAGAGACTTTTATCAGGTGAGAGGGGAGTTATCTGCGGTAGATGGTTTAGTCATCAGAGGCAGTCGTATCGTCATTCCCACAGAGATGAGGGAGGTGATCTTAGACAGAATACACGACGGGCACCAGGGGATAGTTAAGTGCAGAGAGAGAGCTAGCCAGTCAGTGTGGTGGCCCAAAATGACAGAGCACATTACAACAAAGATACAGCAATGTCAATTCTGCAGAGAACACAAGAACACACAGAGAAAAGAGCCTTTAATGTCAAGTGAGCTCCCATCCAGACCATGGCAGAAAGTTGGCATAGACCTGTGTGAGTACAAAAAGCAAAACTACTTGATAGTGTCAGACTATTATTCCAGGTTTTTGGAGATCCTAAATCTACCAACAACTACTAGCAGTCAGGTTGTAGCTAGGCTGAAGGCTACATTTGCACGTTTTGGTATCCCTGAAATTGTAGTTAGTGATAATGGGCCACAGCTAGTTTCAGAAGAGATGAGGAGGTTCAGTGAGGATTATGATTTCATCCGTGTGACTTCAAGCCCACACTACCCCCAGAGTAATGGACAGGCAGAGAGGGCTGTTCAGATAGCCAAAAGCATATTAAGGCAGGAAGACCCTCTCCTCGCCCTGTTGACATACAGAGCTACACCCTCTTCTTCCACTGGAGCCAGTCCAGCGGAATTGCTCATGGGTAGGAGACTCAGAACCACCTTACCCACATTGCAGCATAACCTGAAACCGGCCTGGCCTAAAGAGGAACTGATCAAAATCGCTGACGCCGCAGCCAAATCGAGGCAGGCTTTCTACTACAACCGCAGGAACAGCGTGCGGACACTGCGCCCACTGAACTCGGGTGACGCAGTACTCACCAAACCTGATGGACAGAAAACATGGACAATGCCAGCAGTTGTTCACAGTCAGAGCTCCACTCCCAGATCCTACATAGTGGAGACAGCTCAAGGTGAACATTACAGAAGGAACAGGCGCCACCTGTTGGCCACACCTAAAACACTCACCTTTGTCAGCAGGGATCCTGACCATGTCACTCCAGGGGAGAGTGGAAACACGGATGAGTCCCGAGCAGCAGAAATGCCAACTTCCACACCATATGTTACTCGCTCTGGCAGGGTGAGCAAGCCTGCAATCCGGCTGGATTTGTGAGGCGTATGGACTTGTGTACTGTGGGGGATTTTTTATTTTTTTTGTGAAAAGGGGGGTGATATACAGGTTAGAAAATCATCTTAGAGGGGGAGATGTAATGAATGAAAGGTCACGTGTTTAACTTGACCTACTCACGGGTGTACGTGCAGTGCGTGTGACGTATACAGGAAGTGAGAAGCGCATGTTATGAAGGGTATGTCGGATGAACGCTAGTAAAAGCTACGCAGTTAAGAACCTACGAAGTCGGCTCGTTCTTGAATTATTCTTATGTCAGTAAGACAAGGCGTCTACGGACATTACAATTATAATACATGCTTTATGTAAATATAACAATTGGATTTAATACACACACGGCGCCACGATTTAGAAAATAATTTACTTATTACAATACTTATTTTCCAATTGGAACTGTGGGTAGGGCGGCACCCCAGAGCCCCTAGTGGACGACACGCCACTGTTTGAATTGGTTCTTTAAGCAAACTTGCGTTTAGGTTTGTTGGCGTGTTCTACGTTGGAGTTCATGAAGAAACAGAACAGCAGTACCTCCTGGTGTAGAGTGAAAACAGCTCCTACTGCGTCTGTAGAAATCACTCAGTCAGTCCCCAGACCTTTCTCAATCTGCAGCAGCACAGCAGCGATGAGCGGCAGGATCCACATCCTCCACAACAGCGGACCACCCTCAGCACTGGGCAAAACATCTGCGACGACCGCTGAATGACCGCAGTCTCCACTCTCGTCTGTGCAGAAAGAAAAAAAAGTGTCCGATATCTCCTCAAGCTAGCCTAGCTGTCTGGCTTCACGGCAGAAAAAAAAAACACACACACACACAAACAGTCCCAAACTCGCGCACATCCGAGTAAGTTAACCAAAGACCGCTCATAGTCCACCCTTAAATGAAATCGCACAGTGAACAATACATAGTCCGTTACAACTCTCACTTGTGTTTAACTCGCTGTTCTACCCCATTTTCTGTCGCCATTTAGTCTTCTGCAACTCATTTCCTTCTCCTCTGATTACCCCCAGGTCAACCGGAAATCAACTCTTCCCTCTAAAGTAACACGAATTACTAAACTTTTTCAGATACTGAACGACCCTTGAAACCTCTTAGAAAAAAAAACCCAAACAAAACATATATTAACTGTTAATCATCTAATGCACATTAACATCAACTGAAAATTAATTATGCATCAACATCAACTGAAAATTAATCTTAAATAGTGCCTCAATAATTGGCAATATTTAAGATGAGAAAAAAATACAAACAACTGATATAAATCAGGTTATTACACATGTCTATACAATGAGTCAATGATAGTCCCTGTTATTACAGCTTTTGAGACTATCTCTGTTGATACTTTGGCTAAGCTCATGTCAGCTTCTAAACCAACTACGTGCCTACTTGACCCTTTTCCCACAAAACTTTTTAAAGACCTCTGGACTTGCCTGGGACCTACAATGCTAGACATTGTTAATTTATGACTTACTACTGGCACTGTTCCCAGCAGTTTTAAGACAGCTGTGGTTAACCTCTATATTAAAAAAAAAACACACACATCGATCCAGGGTCTCTTAATAACTATTGACCAGTCTCTAATCTTCCGTTCTTTTCTAAAGTACTAGAGAGATTTGTGTGTCAACAACTTTCAACCCATATAGAAGAAAACTATCTATATTAACTTTTTCAATCAGCTTTCAGGACCTGTCACTCCACTGAAAGTGCTCTGAGCAGAGTGGTGAACTGTCTTCTACTAGCTATGGACTCTGATTCCACTTCTGTACTTCTACTACTGGACCTCAGTACAGCCTACTACTAGACAGAATAAATTGTAATTTTGGTGTCTCTGGCTTAGCTCTCTCTTGGCTTAATCCCTATTTATCTGGAAGAACACATTGTGTCTGCTATGGTAATATTGCATCAAAATTCTCTTGACATTAAATTTGGTGTACCTCAGGTCTTGGCTTCAGGCCCTCTACTTTTCTCTCTTTATATTTCACCTCTTGGCAAAATTATGCACAGTCATGTCATGGAATAAATGTCCATTGCTATACAGATGATACTCAGCTGTACATCCCTATTAGGGCTGATGATCATACTCAAATGACTAATTTAGGGGCCTGCTTGGCTGCTATGAAAAATTGGATGTCACTAAATTTCCTCCTTTTATGTTCAGATAAAACTGAGATGCTGGTCATTGGCTCTGTCAGGTCCACATGGTGGTTGAGCAGCTCAGGTCCTGGGCTATTCCAGTGGCATCGGGACACTACTTGGCATCCTCCTCATCATATTCTTCATATACACTACCGTTCTAAAGTTTGGGATCACATTGAAATGTCCATATTTTTGAAGGAAAAGCACTGTACTGTTCAATGAAGATAACTTTAAACTAGTCTTAACTTTAAAGAAATACACTCTATACATTGCTAATGTGGTAAATGACTATTCTAGCTGCAAATGTCTGGTTTTTGGTGCAATATCTACATAGGTGTATAGAGGCCCATTTCAAGCAACTATCACTCCAGTGTTCTAATGGTACAATGTGTTTGCTCATTGGCTCAGAAGGCTAATTGATGATTAGAAAACCCTTGTGCAATCATGTTCACACATCTGAAAACAGTTTAGCTCGTTACAGAAGCTACAAAACTGACCTTCCTTTGAGCAGATTGAGTTTCTGGAGCATCACATTTGTGGGGTCAATTAAACGCTCAAAATGGCCAGAAAAAGAGAACTTTCATCTGAAACTCGACAGTCTATTCTTGTTCTTAGAAATGAAGGCTATTCCATGCGAGAAATTGCTAAGAAATTGAAGATTTCCTACACCGGTGTGTACTACTCCCTTCAGAGGACAGCACAAACAGGCTCTAACCAGAGTAGAAAAAGAAGTGGGAGGCCGCGTTGCACAACTGAGCAAGAAGATAAGTACATTAGAGTCTCTAGTTTGAGAAACAGACGCCTCACAGGTCCCCAACTGGCATCTTCATTAAATAGTACCCGCAAAACACCAGTGTCAACATCTACAGTGAAGAGGCGGCTGCGGGATTCTGGGCTTCAGGGCAGAGGGGCAAAGAAAAAGCCATATCTGAGACTGACCAATAAAAGAAAAAGATTAAGATGGGCAAAAGAACACAGACATTGGACAGAGGAAGACTGGAAAAAAGTGTTGTGGACGGATGAATCCAAGTTTGAGGTGTTTGGATCACAAAGAAGAACGTTTGTGAGACGCAGAACAAATGAAAAGATGCTGGAAGAATGCCTGACGCCATCTGTTAAGCATGGTGGAGGTAATGTGATGGTCTGGGGTTGCTTTGGTGCTGGTAAGGTGGGAGATTTGTACAGGGTAAAAGGGATTCTGAATAAGGAAGGCTATCACTCCATTTTGCAACGCCATGCCATACCCAGTGGACAGCGCTTGATTGGAGCCAATTTCATCCTACAACAGGACAATGACCCTAAACACACCTCCAAATTGTGCAAGAACTATTTAGAGCAGAAGCAGGCAGCTGGTATTCTATCGGTAATGGAGTGGCCAGCGCAGTCACCAGATCTGAACCCCATTGAGCTGTTGTGGGAGCAGCTTGACCGTATGGTACGCAAGAAGTGCCCATCCAACCAATCCAACTTGTGGGAGCTGCTTCTGGAAGCGTGGGGTGCAATTTCTCCAGATTACCTCAACAAATTAACAGCTAGAATGCCAAAGGTCTGCAATGCTGTAATTGCTGCAAATGGAGGATTCTTTGACGAAAGCAAAGTTTGATGTAAAAAAAATCTTATTTCAAATACAAATCATTATTTCTAACCTTGTCAATGTCTTGACTCTATTTTCTATTCATTTCACAACATATGGTGGTGAATAAGTGTGACTTTTCATGGAAAACACAAAATTGTTTGGGTGATCCCAAACTTTTGAACGGTAGTGTATTTTATCACTCCATTATAATTCTGCTATCCTCTTTCAATGTTGTATTCGGTAAATTGTGTACACAGAACATCCATTGCATGTCTGTCCATTTGGGAATGAGATCCCTCCCCTGTTGCGCTCCCCAAGGCTTCTTCCTATTTTTTCTCCCTTTTAAAGGGTTTTTTTCCCTTATCCAATGCGAGGGTCCAAGGACAAGATCAAATCAAATTAATTTTATTTGTATAGCCCAATATCACAAATTACAAATTTGCCTCAGTGGGCTTAACAGCAACACAACATCCTGTCCTTTGACCCTCTCATCGGATAAGGAACAACTCCCTAAAAAAAACCTTTAACAGGGAGAAAAAAATAGGAAGAAACCTCAGGGAGAGCAACAGAGGAGGGATCTCTCTCCCAAGACGGACAGCGTGCAATGGATGTTGTGTTCACGCAATTTACATAATACAACATTGAAAGAGGATAACAGAATTATAATGGACATAAAATTTATGAAGAACGTAATGCACAGGATGCCGAGCAGTGTCCACATGCCAACGGCGCAGTCAAGGACCTAAGCCACGCGACCAGCATGATCATGTAATAAAAGAAAAACTTATGTGGGGAGTGGAAGGGCAGGCAGCATCCAAATGACGACCAGCATCACCACGGAGACCTGGGAGGAGAACCGACTGCACATGCACGCAAGAGAGACTGACATGACACCATTCAAACACAGAAAAAGAGAAAGGAGAAGACATCATTCAGAGAGAGAGAAAAGACATGTTAGAGAAGAGAACAGTTTGCAATAGTCATTAGCCATAACCAATTAAGTCATCAATTCGTCATAATCTATACTCGATAATCTCGTCGGCAGAACAGTGGTTAGTAAATTCATTGAGACAGAAAACCAACCCGCCATCCAGTACATGTGAAGCACTCAACTTAAAGGCAACTAATCGTAAACTAAGGCAAAAAGATGAGTTTTAATTTTGGATTTAAAGGACTCAACAGACTCTGATTGTCTGATGGCAGCAGGCAGGTAATTCCACAAAACTGGAGCCCGATAGGAAAAGGCCCTGCCACCAGCTGACTTCTTTTTAACTTTGGGTACACAAAGGAGCCCTGTGTTTTGAGAACGAAGTGCTCGAGATAGCATGTAAGGTTTAAGGAGATCAGACAGGTAGGATGGGGCAAGCCCATTTAGGATTTTATAAGTCAGCAGAAGATGTTGCTGTTGACAAGATGTTGTATTGCTATAAAATCCACCCGAAGCAGATTTGTAATTTGTGATAATGGGCTTTACAAATAAAATTCACTTGACTTGAAAGAGACGAGAGTGCTAAGGTGAAAGGTTTTTTTTTATTATTATTATTTCAAGATGCAAGTATATTGTGTCGGAGTGAGCATGTAATAGGAGAAGGCTACAAATAAAGAAGTGAATTTTAAGTACTTAAATAGATAGAGATTGCAGCCTAAAAAAAATAAACATAAAATCAGAAGTTACTCTGGTGATCTATTTGGAGGTGGAAGGTCATTCCACAATTGGCGACCCAGAATGGAGAGGAGTCATATTGGGGTTGAGTGGAGTGGTTACCTAGCCACTGCAGGGAGGGAAAGATTAAATATCTGGTTGTGGCAGACAACAAAGCACGGTGATGTGCAAAGAACTGGAAGTGTTGGGGCTAGCGCTTCGGATGAGCTCAGTAACACACAAAAACAATCTCCGGTATTTAGATATTATTTTATAAGAGCTTTAGTCATGTTGATTCAACATTTTTAACTTTAATTAGCAGTGTCTAGCCAGAGCGGTGTAAAACATGAGGATACTTTCTGCAGAAATTAAATGGTTGCAAATCAAGCCAGACAGAAATGCTGCTGCATATAAACAGACTTTTTCATTATCTGACCCCAAAATGGTGGGGTGAACTCCTGGTCCCATAGCTCCTACTTTATTTAATTCCTTCAGGATAGGCCTAAAAACTTTTATTTTTTTAAGACTTACCTTAATCGTTAAATGGTCTCTGGTGGTGATTATGAAATGGCACTGGCTGTTACTGTTACACCTTTGCTTATTTAAATACCACTATCCTAGTGTCTAACCCTTCTTTGCACATTCAAATTTTTATGTTCTCTTTCTTATCTTTTGCCTATAAAGCACTTTGAATGATCTCTGCAATGATAAGGTGCTATACAAATAAACTTACCTTGCCTTGCCTCTTATGAAAAAAATCGCAGATTTTACTGTTTTGTGGCAATCTTAATCTATTTTGTACTTTGCTTTTCCTGTCCTCTGCTTCTTGGTTATTTAAGGTGTATCTATATTAAACACTCTTGATTTGACATGCATTCCTTGCTATTATACATATTAGAGACATATTATACATAGCACACCTTCTGATTGTAACACTCGAATTTGTCTTGCTGACCCTCTTGTAAGTCCCTTTGGATAAAAGTGTCTGCTAAATTAATAAATGTAAGAGTGTTCACCTGCTGTAGCTCCGTCTTTGTTAACTGAGAGCAGTTTGTCATATGTAGATGCAAACAAAGCCATTGATATGCAAAAAGAAAATGAGATTATTTCCCTCAAGGCCACACAACCAATCATGTGACATGGTAGTCCAATTACTGCTTACACACTCACAGTTTGTGTGCAAAGGGGGTGCCTAGCTCAAAACATTGCAGTGTTGTGTCTAAAGCCAAGATGCCACCTATGCTCCGCAAATGCGTTCTCTTGGACCTGTTGTATGGACAACCTGCAATGCATTTCCTTAACAAGTAAAGAGAAACCTTTACTCATAAGAGAAGGGTGAATTGTTTTAGCTAGCATAACACGCCAAGACAGCAGGTTTGCTCAACCATTCATCTTGTTAGTGTTATTGGTCATCCTGATCTCCCAGGCTGTGTGATGGATGGTGTGACAAAGACATAACAGGCCTAACATCCCTGCATCAATCACCAGACTGGTATTTACACAGCAGGAGAACAGTTAACAAAAGAGAGCGAAAAAGAACGAGAGAACATGGAAAACATTGGAGAAATACAGAATAATGCATTGCCTTACTGCCTTCAGTGTTAATTGGTAATTATAATACAGAGGGCAATCACACACACACACACACACACACACATACATCATTTGGTTCTGACACTCGTGAAATCCCACCAACAGATCACAGGATGAGAGGGACCTTTACATGTAAAAGCCTGAGAAATTTCTCTATACCTGCACTGAGTGGGGAGGATTAAATAGCGTGAATAAATATTTATTTACAGTTCTATTACATTTAAGCAAAAGCTCACGACAGGCTGTGGTATATCGTGATTATATCACAGCTAACGCCCCATTAACTGTGATATAATCACAATATACCACAGCCTGTCATAAGCTTTTGCTTTTATGAAACATTTACCAAATATGGCAATATGAAAGACTGTTTTATTAACATGTTCATAAAGCATTCATAAAACACCGTTCTTGCAAAGAAATAGGCCCTCCTGGCTGCCTGCATATAGTGCAAGGCGGTTGCCATGCAACGCTTTTTTCCTCCTCACACGCGGAGTGATACTGAATTGTCTAAAGGAATTAGACGTTTTCGCTATTGTATATGGTTATTATACCACAGCTAACAGCTATTTTCTCTATTTTTGATGGTCATGGCCTTATACTGTCATATGAGCTTTTTTTTATAACCAGACTCAACTTTCCAATTCTTTTAAAGAATACAAGTCCGTAATCAAAACTATTCCTTCTGGATTAATCCATCTCATTAAGAGTCACTTATTTGTTGGTGGGGGGAACACCCCAGAGGCACCATCTGCATTCCTTTGGAATGTTATTAACATATATGACAATAAATGTAATAACAAACATATTTGTCAAAATTTTCAAAGTAAAAACAAAATCTCACTGAGAGGGAAATTTTATTGGAAGTCACATTTGGAAGAAATAAACAGGGGGGGTGGATCTTACCTTATACATTTTATATTCTTAACAAAGTCAAAGAGGTTCACAAAATTGTACGTAAAATCTGTCGTGTGAATTCTATAATCTCCAGATATGTGGATGTTGATAACTGCTGTTCTTTTTGTGGACATGCTGATGAAACTTGTATCCATGAATTCTTTCAGTGTAAAATAACAACCGCATTTTGGTCCGATTTAAATTCTCATGTGTTCATATAACCACTAATGTTACTCACCGATTTACACTTAAAAATGCAGTTTGTTACTATCACAATAACACACCCCTATGTTGTTAATTTTTTTCTTATTTTATAGGGAAAATTCTTTATTGATGAACACAAGTTTTTAGGTTTACAACGCTCTTTCCCTCTTTTTTGATGGAATTGATCTCAATGCTTAACTCTCATGCTACAAACAATAAAAAAGCACTAGGTTCTTAGAATATTACAAAAACCTGTTTGATGAAACCCCCTCAAATCAAATTAATTCCTTTTCTAATGTCTGTCCTTATGTATTTATCTTAAGTGTTATTTATTTTGTATTATTATAATTATTATTATTTCTTTCACGTTGCCTGTTTTACATCCTGTAGAGCCGGGTCCAAACTATGGACCTGAGGAACCATAGGGCAGATGTCACTTGATTGACAGCACTCGTCGTAATATGTGGGCTGTTCCGAGTAGGGCGATCTTCTGGACTGCACTGATGTTGATGTTACATGGGATACGGTTGGTGAACTTTTCCATTCCCTTCTTCATGAGTCCTAGAGCTCCGATGACCACTGGTGTTGTTTCGGTCTTCATTCCCCACATCCTGTTGATTTCAATCGCCAGGTCTTTGTACTTGGTCAGTGTAATGACCTACTTTTCACTCTCGCAGATGATAACACCGTTTCTGAATTAGCCGTGGAACTTCGGCATGTTAATTTCGCTCCATGCATAACGTGCACATAATCCGACTGACTCTCATCTACCTTCCCGCTCCCCGTGGCTGCCCTGTTTTCTATCCCATAATTCCCTGTGTCCTTAAAGGTGTATTCCCCTAATACTGAACATCACAGTCAGCTTCTCTGTGACTTTCACTGAGGTGTTTTTTTTCGGATGGTGTTGCCATGTCGATGAGCATGCACCTATTTTGCTTCCTGTCCTTGATAACAATGTCGGGCTTGTTGGCTTTTATCTCTCTGTCAGTGAGGTTGGGCATGTCCCAGAGGATGGTGACATCATTGTTTTCAGTGACTGTTTTTGGCTGATGTTTTTACTATTATTGTTATTTTATTTTAACACTAGAACGACCGACCGGGATTTCACTCCTACCTAAAACGACAACGGAGGGTCAAAATGACTGCCGGTTTTTAAACTCTGTAGTCTATCACAATAAATACCCAACTGGGTTATTAATGCATAACATACGTTAGTATGTCTGTTATTAAATTAACTGACACTATAACATTTTGACAACTATAATACTATCTTTAAACAATCTAAATTTCAGAGAGCCATGGTCGAACTTGAATATTAAAATTGAAAAAGTGAAAATATTACCTGAAAAACGAAATGGAAAACACGTATTGCTAATCTAACAAACGTAACAAGGCCTATAAAACGTGAAATGTAAAAAAAAAAAAAAAAAAAGAACTGAAAATAAACATTAAAACAGTACCAAGCAATGACCGGACTTAAAAACTACTAGAACAACCGTGGGCAGCAATTTTGACCGCCGTGTTTTTGTTTTTGTTTTTTAATCTATATTCAAGATAAATACCCAGTTGAGATATTAATGCATTACAACTTTTAATGCTATTTTTCCAACAATATTACATGGTGGTTGTTCAACGCCTATAAATACTGCAACGCGTCGGTGATAGTCATGGCGCGTCTGTAATGGCGTCTGTATGGTCGTTTTAGATAGATCTTATCGTAACTTTTTTTTTGTGCGATTGCTCTAGACCTCATTTTAATGCTAATATATGCAATTTTAGGAGAATTCAGGGAGCGGCAGGTCTTTATCTTTTTCCCCCCACAAAGTTATTAAACTTTGAAAATTCAAGAACGGTCATAATGACCGTCTCATTGATTTATTTTGTTTTAATCCCTTATTATTGTTTTTTCAACATTTATATGCTATTTTTTGCCAATGTCCGCTCTCCTGTATTGTGTTGTATACTTGCTTGTGCCTGATGTAATATGTGCTGTTTTATTGTTGAATAAAAACGGATAACAACCAATCAGATTGCTTGATTTGAGCCATCCGTTTTTGTTTTTTTTGTTTGTTTTTTTTTTTGGGGGGGGGGGGTTCAGATTTCCCCCTTTTTCTCCCCAATTGTATCCAGTTTGCATGTTCTCCCCGTCTCTGCATGGGTTTCCTCCGGGGCTCCGTTTCCTCCCACATTCCAAAGACATGCAGGTCAGGTGAATCGGCCATACTTAATTGTCCGGTATGAATGTGTGTGGGTGTGTGACTATGTCGGCCCTGTGTGATAGTCTGGCGGCCTGTCCAGGGTGTCTCCCGGCCTGCCGCCCAATGACTGCTGGGATAGGCTCCAGCATCCCCGCGACCCTGAGAGCAGGATAAGCGGTTCGGAAAATGGATGGATGGATGGTTGGAGAGATTTACTGCATTTTGTAGAACATGACAATAATTCGCAAACCTCATGCAAAATCTCTAATTTTGATGTCTGTGTTTTTGTAACTAACAGCTGACATGGAGCTTAATGAGAAGTTTTCCATGAATTCATTTCAAATGTTGACACATTTAACATTTTTTTCTTTTTGTTTATTTTTGAAAGCTATTATGGAAATAAAGGACATTGACAATACATGTTCATATGTGTTTGTCTGCACATGTAGTATATGTATGCAACAACATAAATGCGAACCTGCAGGTGTGTGTGGCCTGTGCAGATGAACATTTTGAGTTATAATGGTTACTGTGCCAGCTCTGTGGTGGGAGGGGGCTGTGGGATGCCAGCTGGCCTAGTGTCAGATCAGACATAGTTACACCAGATGTGATGAAGCAGATGGTGGAGGGTTACTGTGCTACTTTGATGACTACAGCACTTGAGTTGCCATCTTCCAAATGTGTGAACTCTGTATGTGGCCTTCTGTTGTGACCATAGCTGAAGGGGACAGAAACATGTATTATGCATTTGAGAGTTTGTGCATGTCCAAATGCATCTCCATTGTTTGTTCAAATTTGCATTTTATCATGTGTATGTGTGTTTCATCCTGTATATGTTTGCAACATGCATTTCCTGATTATTCAACATTTATGCAGAGATATTGTGTACAGCCATGCAATTCCCTCAGAGGGAGCAAGTCTAATATCTGTAATGATTGCATCCGGAAATCATGTCACAGCAGGCATGAAGCTTTTGACATGCAGAGCAGGGCAACCTTTTTTCATGTTCCAACTAATTTCCATGAGACTGACATTTGGTTGCTTCCTCAACACAATGTGATTTTTGAGCCTCCTGATAAAACCCTCCACCATGCCACTCCTCTATCACCTCGTCCAGAGATTTTTTTTTTTCCTGATTTGGATTTCTGGGAGTAGCAGGATTGCAGAGCTAGCATCCAGGCATAGATAGGATTTGGCTGGTTGAATGTGTGTAAAGTGTGGATGTATGGATAGATGCATGCATACATGAACAAGCATGGTCTAACATACGCAGTTTCATTCCATCCATCCATTATCCAAACTGCTTATCCTGCTCTCAGGGTCGCGGGGATGCTGGAGCTTATCCCAGCAGTCATTGGACAGCAGGCGGGGAGACACCCTGGACAGGCCACCAGGCCATTTATCTGTTTCTTTTTTTAACTTATCTTTCTTGTTTTCTTTTATAAGTATGCCTACAGTGGTAAAAAAAGAGAAAAGAAATGAAAAAGAAATACAATATAATAAAGGGTGAACAGATGCTGTGAGGAGGAACAGGATTACATTCTGTTTAAACAACATTACTATAAGCATTTATTTTTTTATTTTTTTATATGTTAACCATTTCCCTCAGCCTTTTGTAAAATATTTTCCTCTCATTTTTGACCCATATGTGAGATCCTCCATCACCAGGATATCTTCTATGATGGTCAGCCATTGTTTGTAGTCTGGTGCATCAGCCTTGAGCCAGTTCTTAGTGATAGCCTTCTTCCCAGCAGCGAGAAGAATCTTGACCAAGTATTGGTCTCGTATATGCACAGCTCCTTCCATAAGAGAGAAGAAAAAAAGAAAGAAAGAAAGCCAGCAACTTTTTTTTGTCATTGTATTCTTAAAACGAATTTGTCTTCTGCATTTAACCCATCCTATTGTATAGGAGCAGTGAGCAGCTGCAGCACCCAGGGACCAACTCCAGCTCTTCTTTCCATTGTTTGGCCAGGGACACAGGCAGGAGTATTAACCCTAACATGCATGTCTTTTTGATGGTGGGAGGAAACTGGGCCACCCAAAGGAAATCCACGCAGACACAGGGAGAACATCCAAACTCCACACATCCACCCTTCCGTAAACTTAGGTTCAAAAAATAGTTTTTTTGAACCTAAGTTTACAGAAGGGTGTATGTCCCTTGGCATGGAAAACTGCAAAAGGTATTCCCTTACCCAAAAACAAGAAGGACATGTTTACAGGTGCTAATAGACATCCTATCAGCATTCCTCTGGTACTAAGCAAGCTTGTGGAAAGAGTTGTGTTTGACCAGGTTTTATCTTATTTTTCTGTTAATAAACTTAACTCTGAATTTCAGCATGCCTACAAAAAAAGATCACTCCACAAGTACTGCTTTGATGCAGATGACTGATCAGCGGCTGAGGGATATAGACAGGAAAAGGATTGTGGGTGCTGTGCTACTTGATTTTAGTGCTGTGTTTGATTTAATAGACCACGTGATGCTTTTAATGAAACTTGCTACTTATAGCTTTAATAATTTGACCCTTAATTGGATGAGGAGCTACTTATCAAACAGAATACAGACTGTTTACTTTAACTGCAGTTTTTCTACTGTAAGGACAGTACAGTGTGGTGTTCCTCAGGGAAGTTGTTTGGGCCCATTGCTCTACTCTATTTTTACCAATGATATGCCACTTGTTTTGAGTAATGCTAGCTTAGCTATGTTTGCCGATGATTCCACAGTGTATATGTCATCAAACAGTGTGGATGAGTTACATGTTCTCTTGGAAAATGATGATGATGAAATTAATTTAGGACTGGGTAACCAAAAACAATCTAGTTTTGAATGTATCAAAGACGAACTGTATTGTTTTTGGCTCAAACCATGCATTAAGATGTCAGAACCAATTAAGCATATCTATCAAGGGCAGCTGCATAGAACAAGTTACTGAGGCTAAACTTCTAGGAGTCATTCTTGATGAACAACTATTGTGGCAGAATAACATAGACAAAATAATTGGAAAAATTGGGAGAGGAATATCTATGATAAAAAGATACTCCTCTTTCCTTATGCCAACTACCGTCTTACGGGTTATACAAACCTTGGTTTTGTCACACTTTGACTACTGCCCAGCAATCTGGTCAAGTGCAGCAAGACAGGAGCTAAACAAGCTTCAGATAGTGCAGAATAGAGCAGCACGTCTTGCACTCAGGTGTTCAATGAGAAAAGGTATAGACCAAATGCACCGTGATCTTGCCTGGTTGAAAGTAGAAGACAGATTAACACGCAGTCTTCTAACGTTATTCAGGAATATAGTTGTGTCAAAACTATATTACTGTTAGATGATGGGGGGATAGTGAATCGGGAAGTTCAGTGGATTAGCAAGGAAGAAGTGAGGGCATCTATGAAGAGTGGAAAAGCAGTTGGTCCTGATGACATACCTGTGGAGGCATGGAGATGTTTAAGAGAGATGGCAGTGGGTTTTTAACTAGGTTGTTTAACACAATCTTGGAAAGCTAGATGATACCTGAGGACTGGAGAAGAAGCATACTGGTACCAATTTTTAAGAACAAGAGTGATGTGCAGAACTGTAGCAACTACAGAGGTATAAAGTTGATCAGCCACAGTATGACGATTTGGGAAAGAGTAATAGAAGCTAGGTTAAGAGGAGAGGTGATGATTAGCTAGCAGCAATATGGTTTCATGCCACGAAAGAGCAATACAGATGTGATGTTTGCTTTGAGAATGTTGATGTAGAAGTATAGAGTAGGCCAGAAAGCATTACATTGTGTCTTTATGGATTTAGAGAAAGCATATGATAGTGTGCTGAGACAGGAGGTGTATGAGGAAGTTGGGAGTAGCAGAGAAGTATGTAAGATTGGTGCAGGATATGTATGAGGGTAGTGTGACAGTGGTGAGTTGTGCAGCAGGAATGACGGATGGGTTCAAGGTGAAGGTGGGATTACATCAAGGATCTGCTCTGAGCCCTTTCTTGTTTGCAATGGTGATGGACAGGTTGACAGACAAGATCAGGCAGGAGTCTGCGTGGACTATGGTGTTCGCGGATGACTTTGTGATCTGTAGCAAGAGTAGGGTGCAGGTTGAGGAGAGGTGGAGGTATGCACTGGAGAGATAAGGAATAAAAGTCAGTAGGAGCAAGATGGAATACATATGCATGAATGAGAGGGATGACAGTGGAGTGGTGAGGATGCAAAGAGTAGAGGTGACGAAGGTGGATGAGTTTAGATACTTGGGGTCAACTGTTCAAAGTAATGGGGAGTGTGGAAGAGAGGCGAAGAATAGAGTGCAGGAAGGGTGGGGTGGGTCGAGAAGAGTGTCAGGAGGGATTTGTGACACTACCAGCAAGAGTGAAAGGGAAGATTTACAAGATTCAATTTATTTCACTAAAAACAATGTACAGGCGCATGTTAAAAATGAAATAAGGGCTGCAGCTTCACCAAACAGTGCAAGACAGACATGGACAAACACAGCAAACACAATATAAGATATAAACAGATGAAGACTAAAAGCTAAAAATAAGTTAAAAAAGAGCACGAATACAAAAATATTTAAAAATATCCACAGACATTCAGTGGGTAGCCAGGTTTAGGTGGGCAACAGCTTGGGAAAAGAAGCTATTTTTGAGACTGGTAGTGCGGGCTCTGAGGCTCCTGTAGCACCTCCCAGAGCACAGGGGGGAGAACAGTCCATGGTTGGGGTGGGTGGGATCTCTACTGATGCTGAGACCCCTTAGAAGGCAGCATTTGTGATAAATGTCTTTTATGGCTGGGAGCTGGGTACCGGTGATATGCTGGGCCACCTTGATGACCCGTTGCAGAGCTTTCTGGTCTACTGATGTGCAGTTGCCATACCACATTGAGATGCAGCTGGTCAGGATGCTCTCTATGGTGCAGTGGTAGAAGTTGGTGAGAATTTTGGGGGATAGACAGGTACTCCTCAGCCTCCTCAGGAAATGCAAGCATTGTTGGGCCTTTTTCACAAGGGCCTGGGTGTTTGAAGTTCAGGAGAGTTCCTCGTTGATGTGGACTCCAAGGAATTTAAAGCTGGAGACATGCTCCACTTCCACCCCATTGATGTGTATGGGGGAGTGGCTGCAGCTTCTAGACCTCCTGAAGTCCACAGTCAGCTTCATCCTTCATCTTCTGCATATTGAGAACCAGTTTGTTGGTAGTGCACCATGATGTGAGGTGCTGGATCTCATCCCTGTAGGCCATCTCATCATTGTTGGAGATACGGCCAATGGCTGTGGTGTCATCCGCAAACTTAAATATTACATTTGAAGGATGAGTTTGCAGGCAGTCATGGGTAAAGAGGGAGAAAAGGAGGGGGCTCAGAACACAGCCTTAAGGGGTACCTGTGCTGAGGGTCAGGGTGGAGGAGGTGTGGTCACCTAACCTAATGGTCAGGAAGTCCAGGGTCCAGTTACAGAGGGAGGGGTTGAGGCTAAGGGAGAGGAGTTTGGTGGTTAGTTTGGCAGGGATGATAGTGGTGAAGGCAGAGCTCTAATCTATGAACAACATCCGGATGTACACTACCGTTCAAAAGTTTGGGATCACCCAAACAATTTTGTGTTTTCCATGAAAAGTCACACTTATTCACCACCATATGTTGTGAAATGAATAGAAAATAGAGTCAAGACATTGACAAGGTTAGAAATAATGATTTGTATTTGAAATAAGATTTTTTTTACATCAAACTTTGCTTTCGTCAAAGAATCCTCCATTTGCAGCAATTACAGCATTGCAGACCTTTGGCATTCTAGCTGTTAATTTGTTGAGGTAATCTGGAGAAATTGCACCCCACGCATCCAGAAGCAGCTCCCACAAGTTGGATTGGTTGGATGGGCACTTCTTTGAGCAGATTGAGTTTCTGGAGCATCACATTTGTGGGGTCAATTAAACGCTCAAAATGGCCAGAAAAAGAGAACTTTCATCTGAAACTCGACAGTCTATTCTTGTTCTTAGAAATGAAGGCTATTCCATGCGAGAAATTGCTAAGAAATTGAAGATTTCCTACACCGGTGTGTACTACTCCCTTCAGAGGACAGCACAAACAGGCTATAACCAGAGTAGAAAAAGAAGTGGGAGGCCGCGTTGCACAACTGAGCAAGAAGATAAGTACATTAGAGTCTCTAGTTTGAGAAACAGACGCCTCACAGGTCCCCAACTGGCATCTTCATTAAATAGTACCTGTTAGAGCCTGTTTGTGCTGTCCTCTGAAGGGAGTAGTACACACCGGTGTAGGAAATCTTCAATTTCTTAGCAATTTCTCGCATGGAATAGCCTTCATTTCTAAGAACAAGAATAGACTGTCGAGTTTCAGATGAAAGTTCTCTTTTTCTGGCCATTTTGAGCGTTTAATTGACCCCACAAATGTGATGCTCCAGAAACTCAATCTGCTCAAAGAAGTGCCCATCCAACCAATCCAACTTGTGGGAGCTGCTTCTGGAAGCGTGGGGTGCAATTTCTCCAGATTACCTCAACAAATTAACAGCTAGAATGCCAAAGGTCTGCAATGCTGTAATTGCTGCAAATGGAGGATTCTTTAACGAAAGCAAAGTTTGATGCAAAAAAAATCTTATTTCAAATAAAAATCATTATTTCTAACCTTGTCAATGTCTTGACTCTATTTTCTATTCATTTCACAACATATGGTGGTGAATAAGTGTGACTTTTCATGGAAAACACGAAATTGTTTGGGTGATCCCAAACTTTTGAACGGTAGTGTATGTGTTGTTAAGTTCAAGGTGGGTCAGAGCAAAGTGCAGGGCAGTGGCAATGGCATCCTCCGTAGACCTTTTGGAATGGCAGGCGAACTGATGTGGGTCGAATGTTGGGGGGATAGTGTTTCTGATGTGAGCCAGAACCAGTCTCTCAAAGCACTTCAGGGCAATGGGATTGAGAGCTATGGGTCGGTAGTCATCCAGACCTGTGGGTGTTGATTTCTTGGGGACAGGAATGATAGAGGTGGTCTTAAAGCATGCTGGGACTATGGATTTGGGACAGTGAGGGGTTAAATATAGTTGTGAAGACCTCATCCAGCTGGTCGGATCATTCCTGGAGGGCTGGACCAGGTATGCCGTCCGGTCCGGTGGCCTTCTGTGTGTTCACTCTGCGCAGTGATTCTCTCACCTCTGTGGTTGATAGAGTGAGCACCTGGTTTTCTGGATGGCTACAGGATTTTTGTGGCTGGGTCAGTATTATTTTTGTTGAAGTGGGCATAGTAATTATTTAGCTCATCTAGCAGGGAGGCATCATGGACAGTGGGACTGCTATTGGAACTTTTGTAGATGGTTGTGATACCAGCTATGTTGTATGGCTTGGAGACAATGGCACTGACGAAAAGACAAGAGACGGAGCTGGGGGTGGCAGACTTGAAGATGCTAAGATTATCATTTGGAGTGATGAAGAAGGACAGGATTAGGAATGAGTATATTAGATGGACAGCTCAGGTTGGACAGTTTGGAGACAAAGCAAGAGAGGCAAGACTGAGATGGTTTGGACATGTGCTAAGGAGAGATGCTGGGTATATTGGGAAAAGGATGCTGAATATGGAGCTGTCAGGCAAGGGGAAAAGAGGAAGGCCAAAGAAGGTGGATGGATGTGGTGAGGGAAGACATGCAGGTGGCTGGCGTAACAGAGGAAGATGCAGGAGACAGGAAGAGATGGAAACGGATGATCCACTGTGGCTACCCCTAACGGGAGCAGCCAAAAGTAATAGTAGTAGTAGATCTTTCTTTTCCCAATACTTGCTTGAATCGGGTCTTTGGATGTAGGCATTTCGATCGCTTTCCATCAAGCTACATAATCTGCTTTGCACCAGTAAATAAGTGGATTCGGTTGTGCTGTGTGAAAGTATTCCTTTAGATTCAGGAGTGCCATTCCCCCTTTGTTTTTCAGTAGCTGAAGAGTGGTATAACATACTGTAGCGAATTCGGTGGGCAGTCCGGGAGATCGTCACCACAGCCGGGACGCGAACCCATGTCTCCCACACCGCAAGTGACAACGTTAACCAGTCAACTAAAGGGTCCGACCCGTTAGTCAAGGACCAACGTGTCTACTTATCCATGCACTTTACAATACTCTAGGTCTTTTACCTTCATATATACATCTTGATTTTTTTTAAATTTCTTCTTCTTGTTTCAGCTTGCTCTCTGTTTCCCAGGGGTCGCCATAGCAGATTTGATAGTTTCCATCGGTACCCTGTAAGGGCACAGCACCAATGGCGGTCTTGTCCAACCTTTATTTAACCTGGTGAGTCCTATTGAGATTACAAGATCTCTTTTTCAAGGGCGCTCTGGCCAAGATAGCAGCAATAGTGTTTCAAACAACATAAAAGCAAACACTAAAAATATCCAAAACAAAACATACAGTAACAGCTCACAGAATCATATGCCTTAAAAGACAGACAAGAGGATATGATATGAGCTTGTCCCATTTAAGAAACTGGGCTTGTGCTATATTCATGGGCAAGATTGGAATAAATATAGCCAATGTGGAAGAATGTTCATTTTCACCACAATTATCCTGTCAATTAACCCCATTGGGTAAGTGGACCATCTTTCAAAATATTTCCTTAAGTTGACATCAATATACAGTGGCTTGCAAAAGTATTCATACCCCTTGAACTTTTCCACATTTTGTCACGTTTCGACCACAAACATAAATATATTTTATTGGAATTTTATGTGAAAGACCAACACAAAGTGGCACACAATTGTGAAGTACAAAGAAAATTATACATGATTTTAAATTTTTTTTTTACAAATAAAAAACTGAAAAGTGCGGTGTGCAAAAGTATTCAGCCCCCCTGAGTCAATACTTTGTGGAACCGCCTTTTGCTGCAATTACAGCTGCAAGTCTTTTGGGGTATGTCTCTACCAGCTTTGCACATCTAGAGACTGAAATTTTTACCCATTCTTCTTTGCAAAACAGCTCAAGCTCAGTCAGATTAAATGGAGAGCGTTTGTGAACGGCCGTTTTCAGATCTTGCCACAGATTCTCAATTGGATTTAGGTCTGGACTTTGACTGGACCATTCTCACACATGAATATGTTTTGTTTTAAACCATTCCATTGTAGCCCTGGCTTTATGTTTAGGGTCGTTGTCCTGCTGGAGGGTGAACCTCCGCCCCGGTCTCAAGTCTTTTGCAGACTCCAACAGGTTTTCTTCCAAGATTGACCTGTATTTGGCTCCATCCATCTTCCCATCAACTCTGACCATCTTCCCTGTCCCTGCTGAAGAGAAGCACCCCCAGAGCATGATGCTGCCACCACCATGTTTGACAGTGGGGATGGTGTGTTCAGAGTGATGTGCAGTGTTAGTTTTCCGCCACACATAGCGTTTTGCATTTAGGCCAAAAAGTTCAATTTTGGTCTCATCTGACCAGAGCACCTTCTTCCACATGTTTGCTGTGTCCCCCACATGGCTTCTGGCAAACTGCAAACGGGACTTCTTATGGTTTTCTTTTAATGATGGCTTTCTTCTTGCCACTCTTCCATAAAGACCAGATTTGTGCAGTGCACGACCAATAGTTGTCCTGTGGACAGATTCCCCCACCTGAGCTGTGGATCTCTGCAGTTCGTCCAGAGTCACCATGGGCCTCTTGGCTGCATCTCTAATCAGTGCTCTCCTTGTTTGGCCTGTAAGTTTAGGTGGACGGCCGTGTCTTCGTAGATTTGCAGTTGTGCCATACTCTTTCCATTTCCGGATGATGGATTGAACAGTGCTCCGTGAGATGTTCAAAGCTTGGGAAATCTTTTTATAGCCTAACCCTGCTTTAAACTTCACCACAACCTTATCCCTGACCTGTCTGGTGTGTTCCTTGGACTTCATGATGCTGTTTGCTCCCCAATATTCTCTTAACAAACCTCTGAGGCCGTCACAGAACAGCTGTATTTGTACTGAGATTAGATTACACACAGGTTGACTATTTAATCATTAGGTCAACATTCGATCATTCAGCAATCATTAGGCAACTTCTGAAGGCAATTGGTTGCACTCAGAGAAAAGGGGGCTGAATACTTTTGCACACCGCACTTTTCAGTTTTTTATTTGTAAAAAAAAAATTAAAATCATGTATAATTTTCTTTGTACTTCACAATTGTGTGCCACTTTGTGTTGGTCTTTCACATAAAAATCCAATAAAATATATTTGTTTGTGGTCGTAACGTGACAAAATGTGGAAAAGTTCAAGGGGTATGAATACTTTTGCAAGCCACTGTATTCATAGTTCGTAGATATACTCAAGTATTTAAGTGATTTTGCTCCCCAATTTATTTTCAGTTCTTCAACTTTCTGAACAGTTAAACATGAGAATTTGAGTTTTAAGCATGCTTAATTTGTAACTGGAATATAAACCGAATTTTTCCAAAATTTGCACAAGTTGCATAAGAGAGTTCACTGGGTTGTTCGAGTATATCAAAACATCATCCACTGGGTTGTTCAAGTATATCATAATGTCGTCCACAAAGAGATTTAAAATATGTTTTTGATTATTGATTTCTATTCCTTGGAGCTGAGTATGGGGTACCGGCGCAGTTGCTAAAAGCCATGCGGTCCTTGTATAACCAAAGTGAGAACTGTGTCCGCATTCTCGACACAAAGTCAAACATGTTTTCGGTGGGTGTCAGACTCTGCCAAGGTTGTCCCTTGTCTCCAACTCTGTTTGTGATATTCATGGACAGGATCTCAAGGCGCAGCCAAGGTGAGGAGTGTGTCCGTTTTGGGAACCCCAGCAACCTCCGAGTGACCCCCCTGAGTTTGCTGCAGTATGTATTTTATGTATAATGTGTAAAGTTCTTCTAATATTGTCTTGTGTTTGTCTATCTATCACAAAGCCAGTTTGGTCTTCATCTATCAAGGCCGGTACAAATGATTGGTTCATATTTAAGTTGATTTGTTTTTGGATCATGCAGTTTATGGACCATGTTTTACGCCTGTTTCCATAATCATCTCACCAATAACTTGGCAGCTTTGGGGCCTGATTCATAGTAGTTTGTTTCAAATGTCTTGCTTTTGTCTCTACTTCCTGTTGGAGAAGATCATTAATTTTCTCCCTCACCTCTTTCATTTGTTTTTGTGTCTTTTGGTTGGTTTTCCCTTTATTTATTGTTGTTCCAATTATCTTAGATCATTAAAAAGTATCTTATATTGTTTTACTTTTTATTCTTTAAGGTTACTTGCAATTGCAATCAAATTTCCTTGTATGGCCGCTTTTAATGCATGCCATAGTATAGCTGGGTCAGGGCCGGCACCAGAGCTTAAGGAACAGACAGGCAATCTGCTTTGACAGGGTGGCATTTTGTTCACCTCACATAGCTTTTATTAAGTGTATAATTAACATTATCATGTTTCATGAAATAAATAAATTATGACAATACGTACATATATATTGTCACTTATGCACACCAGCACGCATGCACTACATCCATAAAACCAGACATTATAAACTGAGATGCACAGGCGGAAATCTGTGAATAATTTACATGTAATACAGTACTGCAAGAGGCAATTCTACATAACGAATAAACCTATACATTGGGCCACCACCTTCACAGGTTACACAACAAATTAAAGGATAAACAACATCCTTTAGGCCACATCCAGAACTGGTGTGCATAATTATAGAACCATATTCATGATCATCCAGAAATGTAGCCACAATTACAAAAATGCAAACAATTCCACTCTTAAATAGCACAGTGTACAAAGCAGGAGAGACATTTTCCCAAGGTGCATAAGTGGATTTATCATATGCATATAAAAACATGCACGTTCACCCAGAAATGTAGCCACAATTACAAAGGTGCAAACAATACAACTCTTAAATAGTACAGTGTACAAAGCAGGAGAGACATTTTCCCAGGGTGCATAAGTGGGTTTATGAATTCGCCACTAAAACAGCTGGAGTCACAGACTGTGAGTGCAGAACTGAGTTAATATCAGCCGAATCATTCGCTTGAGCTTGGTTGTCACTGCCACGACTTATTGCCGGTGTGGCTGCTGTTCCAAACCACTTATGTCCACATTAAATGAATGATGGCGAAGTTTTGCACATCACAAAGTTTTAGCTTTGTTTACCGCCAAGAAAATATCCACATTAGTACCACCCACCTAACTTCTCTACATAACTATAAATTTCACCTTTTAATATAATTGATTGGCTGGTCATACCATGTGGATATGGTAGGTGTTTTTAATTGACTAGGCAGGGGGTTGTTATTTTTAGTGAGAAATGTTTTTTTAAATGCAAACTATCACTGTTTTGTGCTTTATTTTGCATTGCAGTGATAAATCTTCCATTACCAAATTGTATGATTTAATTTTACTTAAAGCTGTAAAAGTATTTCAGTTTTATTTATTTTTTTGTCAGGGAGAGAATTTAGCTGAGGGGGCACAGTGACCTTATTAGATGGGCCTGGACCCCCAAGGCCCACCCATAATGCCAACGCTGAGCTGGGTCCATCTCAGCATTATTATTTTGCCCCAAATAACTACTTTGTTATCTATTTCAGCTTCAAACCCATCATGCTTTGAACGCCAAAACTGTTTGGTGATGTGGCCGTAATTTTACTTAAAACAGAAAATATGGTTGCATCATTTTCTGGTTTGATATTTATAGTTCCCTATCATCTACGTTATTTTACTTATTCCCATGTTCACTGAAGTTCCCTTGAAAAGCACCTGCTGCTGTAAATTGTAGCTT